>NC_086242.1:35625000-35925000 GCF_036321145.2 Pelmatolapia mariae | reverse complement strand
GTGTTTGCTTTTTTTGTCTGGTTGTATTTTCCTTTTCTTTTATAATTGAAACTGTGAACAAAGCTACTTATGTTTACAGCATGAAATAATACTGACAGTCCAGGGCATTGTGGTTTGTTGAGCTATTGGGTTAGCAATTCAGACATATGTAATCAATATTACTCTTGCTGGATATAATTCGATTTTCTTGAAATATTCATAATTAGTATCAGTTCTTTTATATCATTACCATGTATCCACCCAGGCTCAAAGTGGGGCAGGGCTCTGTGCTGGGATCCTTGCATGAAAGGTAATATACACCCTGGCCAGGTATCCAGTCTATCAGAGTTGTTTTCAAGGTTTGGTTCAAAAATGTGAATGGAAACAAAAATCCAACTAGGATTCTTGCAAATGAAGTCTGTCTTTGACTGTATCGTCCAGCTGATCCATCAAACCTCCAGCAGGTAAACCTTATTCATGGCATAAGGTAACAAAGTAAAAAAATTCCACTTCAATTAATTATATGAATGTACAAAAAGTCATTCAGGACTGTAAAGCGTGAACTACAGAACCCAGAGTCTTCATCATTAAGTCTCGAGTTGCTTAATTTTTCTATTTTATATCAGATACTTTAAAGGTTTTAGTAAAGTTGCATTGTCATGGTGAAGCAAAGTGGGTTTTTATTTGTGTGTGTGTGTGTGTGTGTGTGTGTGTGTGTGTGTGTGTGTGTGTGTGTGGGTGTAATGAGCGACTATAAAAGGCCTTTTCTTAAAGAACAAAGTGGGTTGAAGTTCAAGTTACAGCAGACTGTCGCTACTTCTAAATGGAACGCAGCCTTCCTACGGCGGACAGCTAATGACAGGAATTGGATGCACCGTCCACCCTAGTCCACAGCAACCATCTGGTATGACCTTAAAAACGTATTCTTTCTTTATAACTATAAAAAATATGAAATGATTTGCAAAGAGTGAAAGTGTTACAGCTGCTGAGAGCTATGGCGGTATCTTTGGAGGCTGTTTACATAGCTAATAATATATGATATGATGTAACCATGTCACATTAGCCTAGCGATGCATGTTTACTACAGTGAATGAGGTGACTGTGTGTGCACAGCGTCCACACACACTGCACAGGGTAAAGAAATTACTTCAATATTGTTTTATATTTATTTATATTTACTTTCTGTTGACCATCACCTCAGGTTTACCATTACAGTTTCAGCCTACAAATGTACACTGTCTAAATATGAACACATTCAAAAAATAGAGTTGTTTACAAACATTCATGTCTTAGAAATAAGCACAGCTGTTCATGTTTGTCATTATAGTTTTATTTGTAAGGAAATTATGAATTTCACATTGTGTATCTGATCAAAGAACATTTGATAAGTCTGATTCATTCCTTTGCCCTATGAGAGCTCGAATAAATATATATCCTGACAATTACAGTTGAGCAAACTTCAGTGAAATGTTGAAACAGTAGAGACAGGTTGAAATGAGATCAGATTAATCTTTGCTTAGTCAAAAGCAGATATCTCAGTCCATCATATTAAAAACAAAACGATAGCACACTCCATGTGAGTTTGCATCCACTTCCAAATCGTAGTCAAGCAGCCCAGTCGCATAAATAGGTAACAGAAATGTCCCTAATTTAAATGTGTACAGTGTAGTGTAAGCATTAAAACATCTTAAATGAAACAATAACATTTTTGTAAAACTTATTTGAATAAAAAATGAACAAGCGCTTTATAGATTTAAAAAGAAAGGATCTGAAAACAACTCCTTTTAGAACAGTATCTTTGGTCTAAGTGGTCATCAAAGTAGTAAACAGAACTGAAATTTCATAATGCATGCATATATCTCTATCAATTAAATCTGGCCTGAGGTCTGCCATTTTTAAAATTCAGTTATTTCTCTCAGAAATGTTGGATCTCAATAATGAATGTGTACAGTTAAACTGGCACAGGTCAGTGTAAATGACTCATGGGGCAGCTGTAGCTCAGGCAGTTGGTGGTTGGTGGTTCGATTCATGGCTTCCCCTAGTCTGCATACCAAATATCCTTGGGCAAGATATTAACCCCAAATTACTCTCCGATGCATCCATTGGAGTATGAATGTGTGTGGATGTTACTTAGAAAGCACTTAGAACAATGTGCTTGGGTGAATGCACACAATGTGCTTGGGTGAAGAGTAGAAAAGCGCTATATAAGAACCAGTCCATTTACCATTCATTGGGACATAGAAACCTTTTAATTAAATCCCATCACCTGATATCTAGTGTCAAACAATATCAAAGCTCTAAAAGCTGTTTACGGACAGAATTTTTAAAAACTGTGATTGTAAATAAATTCAAACAAATGAGCTTTTCTCTTTGTGTTGAATATCAACGCTGTAACTTCTTAGCCTGTAAGCTTTACTTAAGCACAACCAAAAACTGAGCTGTAAAAGCTATCACTCCAAATATATTTTGATAACAAGAAAGAAATACCTTTTCAGTACACGGCCTAAATTTCTTCCCCCAATTCTTCTGACATCGGCTTTGTCTGCTGGTTTGAAGACAATAAACCACAAAAAAGATGATTTTGTCACTTTATCTGCATCATGCAGCTCGAATGTGTCGTGTAGCGATCTTGAATAGCCATCATTATCCCTCTTGTGTGTCAGTAGCATTGTACTGTACAGCATCTCATTGATATGTGAGGAATGCTTATGTAATACGATAACAGACATCTGGTGTTACATCATGAAAATATAAAGGTCCAGCGATATGTATATATTTATATGATATTTTATAGCTTCTATAGCTTTACAGCTTTACTAAATAGCTGGATGAACATTAAAAAAACCTGTCCATAAATTACAAATTGTCATAGAGTCACTAGAATAAATTCAACTAGACACTCAAAAGACGTCCTTAAATGTCCAACAAATGGCAGAACAAATGAACAAACAGTTAACCGCTTACTTGAGATTAAATCTGCTCAGATACTTTGAAAACAGCTTCTAACTGGTTCCTCCTTAACAGGATGGCTTCTCAGGGGTAAGGCCATCATGCAGTCCAGCAACCTTTATGGTTCTGCTTTGATTCACCAGGAACTATTAGGGAAACCTTTCAGTGCCTCCAGTCTCGTCTGAAAGACACAGGCATAAACACAAACATTTCTTAACATGTTCCAGTCTTCCAGTTTGATCATTTTCATTTTCTCATCCTGTGGACAACAACGTACATGGATGCAGGCTTATTGTTAACTTTTGTAAGGTTTATTCACTGAACATATCCACTTCTAGCTCCACTGTGATCCTGAACTGGATAAGCACTTAAGAAAATGTGTGAATAAATGGAGATACATCAACTTACTATATTTATCCAAACAGACTGGACCAATTATGGTTCACTGAATTAGAGACTTTAACAGTCTCTTCTATTTAAGAATGTCCCGTGGTGATATACCTGCAAACTTGACAACAAAGGTTTTTCAGACTACATGTTGCTGTCCTCTATGTCAGCTAACATATTTAAATTTATGTCACACTTATTTCTGCTTTCCCATTTTTATCATTATTACTTACATTTTGATTAGATACCTTGAGTTTGTAAATGATCAGATTACATAATTGGAATACAATGTGTCAGATTCAGGGTTACAGGAGGATGAACCCTATCCCAGCTGATACAGTGCAAAGGCAGGACAGGCTGCCAGTTTATCGCAGGGCTAACACAAAGCGTGTGACAGAAAATTCAATTGAATGTTTGATATTTGTAATAATAATCATAGTTATGATTATTATTTGAAAACATAATTTAAAAGTTTCTTTATAAATATATTTAGATTTTTTTATAACCTCTAGAGCTGTTTCAGATTGTGAGCTTTGACCTCAGTGTAAAGTAGCTGTGTCCTTACTGCAGCTCCCTCTTGGAAGTACTTCTGCTTCTTGTCTTCCTCCAGTGTTGACCGCCTGCCTTTAATATCACGTACTGTACCTGAGGAACAGAAAAGGGCAAACACTTGCCTTCATTTAAGAAGTACATTCATACAGAGGTAATCTATGGAAACACACTACTTCGACCTTTGGTAGAGAAATCAGTTTCTGTAAAACATTTCTGGAAATGAACATCGTGTGGAGAATGAATGAAATGAGCTCTTCAGGTGACTCAGCAGTACCACACTGACAAATGAAACATCTGTGGATGAAGAATCTGGATTTTTTGATTTCCAATCCAGTTCTGGTTTAAAGTATTAAGGATTAAACAGTGGTCGTCGTTGCTATTCTGAAATCTGTGTTAAACAACAACAAACATGAAATAGTAACAAAAATACAGTGGAGTAGAGGCTTTACACAACACCATCAGCCATAATGCTAAATTTGCATCTCCAAAAGTTTCTGAGCCATCTTCAGCCTGTTTTTAACAGAGAAAAGTCCCACACTCAATGCAGCCTGTCTCAATCCTGATTATAAATGTTCAGCACACACACACACAGACAGAGAGGTACTGTTAAAAGTTTAATGTTAACCTGAGTCCGCAAAAGAAGCACATATTCTTGGAAAAGTGGTTGCAGGAGGTGAGCTGGCTTCAAACAAATGATGAACGCACAGAGATGTGGCGCAGAATATGCCGTTTGCCATTTGTTTGAAGCCAGCTCACCTCCTGCAACCACTTTTCCGAGAATATGCGCTTCTTTTGCGGTTCGGACTCCTTCTGACATTTCTTTGGAGGTGGAGGAACACCAAAGTAATTGCTTAAAGGAGCTTGCTTCTTCGAAATCTTTAAGAGTTCTAAACAAATGTCTGTCCTCCTCCAGAAAATCTTATGTACGCAAATGTGCGTTGCAACTTCTTATATGGTGCACGTCTTTTAATTTGACAGCGCATGCGCACCTGCGGACCACTTATGTGCACCCCTGGTCAACAGTATTGAACGCTGCACTGAGGTCTAGCAGGACAAGCACAGAGATGAGTCCACTTTCAGAGGCCATAAGAAGATCATTTGTAACCTTCACTAAGGCTGTTTCTGTGCTGTGATGAGCTCTGAAACCTGACTGAAACTCTTCAAATAAGCCATTCCTCTGCAGATGATCTGTTAACTGTTTGACAACTACCCTTTCAAAAATTTCTGAGATGAAAGGAAGGTTAGAGATTGGCCTATAATTAGCTAAGACAGCTGGGTCTAGAGATAGCTTTTTAAGTAAAGGTTTAACTGCTGCCAGCTTGAAGGCCTGTGGTACATAGCCGATTATTAGAGATAGGTTGATCATATTTAAGATTGAAGCATTAATTAATGGCAGGACTTGTTTGAGCAGTTTTGTAGGAATGGGGTCTAAAAGACACGTTGATGGTTTGGAGGAAGTAATTATTGAAGTTAAGTCAGAAAGATCGATTGGAGAAAAAGACTCTAAATGAATATCAATGGTACTAAAAGTAGCTGTAGATAATATTACATCTGTGGGATGATTATTGGTAATTTTTTTCTCTAATAATTAAAATTTTATTTGTGAAGAAGTTCATGAAGTCATTACTAGTTAACGTTAAAGGGATGGTTTGATCAACATTGCTCTGACTTTTTGTCAGCCTGGCTACAGTGCTGAAGAGAAACCTGGGGTTGTTCTTATTTTCTTCAATCAGTGATGAGTAGTAAGATGTTCTGGCTTTGCAGAGGGCTTTCTTATAAAGCATTAAACTATTTCTCCAGGCGAGTTATCTGCTTTACGCTAGGTGTTTGAGAATTATACCACGGAGTCAGGTACTTCTGATTTGAGGCCTTAGTTTTCACAGGAGCTACAGTATCCAGAGTCGTACGTAGTGAGGAGCTAAAATTATTAACAAGATGATCGACCTCTGTTGGAGTAGCGTTCAGGTAGCTGCTCTGCTCTATCTTGGTACAGGGCATTGAAGATGATAACAGTGGGTGGATTATATTCTTAAACTTAGTTACAGCACTTTCAGAACGACATCTGCTGTGATAAAGTCTACTCTCCACTGTTTTGTAATCAATTATTGTAAATGTAAATGTTATCAGGAAATGACCAGACAGGGGAGGGTTTTCAGGAAATACTGTTAAATGTTCAGTTTCTATTCCATATGTCAAGGGTAGGCAACCTTTTTGATGACGAGTGCCATCTAAAATTTCCTCAGAAGTCAATGTGCATTACCAATAAATTTAATAACGCTCTATATTAACAGTTGCTGCGCTGAGCGGACAGCTCCTGAAGCATTTGAAGTGTTGGAATGTGGAAATTTCAACATCGCTTGAAAAAACTGACAGCTAGCAACGTCCCTCTCACCAGTAGGCTAAGTGATTTTTAGCCAATTACAAGTTGAATCTGGTAGTTGGGGTTGTTAGCTAAGATACCGTCATTAAGAAGTGGTACAACTAATGTGTCAATGTGAGCTAATTTGCGATGTGCACCGCTGGCCCGGCCATTTATTTTTTAATGCACCCTCTCAGATTAATTCACTGCGTGTCATGCCCAGGGCTGGACTGGGACAAAAAATCGGCCGGGGCATTTTGACTAGAGACCGACCCACCAGGTATTATAGGAAAATCCATAAAGCCTTTGAATGAAAACAAACGCTGTTGTGACAGTGATGTACGCTGTCTTTTTGTTATATGTATGATTTCTATACATTGTACATCAGATAAAAACTTTGGTTGTAAGATTCAGATAATTATTTAATAAAAGCTAGACATTTTAAATGAGAATAAGAAAAAAGTATTTCTTTGTGTCCCCCTTTCCCTGTTAATGCCCTACCTGGACCCCTGGCAACACTTTGCTAGACCCGCCCCTGCACAGTTACCAGCTGTCAGCTACTTAGAAAAGGATCCTGGTGTTATTTGTCTCTCAGAAACAGTTCATAACTTCCCTTCAACTCATTCATGTCACCTAAAAGCTAAACCTGTTTCTCCATCACCTGTTCAGCTCTGATGATTCAGTAAGGACATCTCCTGGTTTCATCTTCATGTTTCCCTCTCACCACATATCCAAACCGACATCATGACCAGCAGCTTTTACAGCTGTGGCTCCAGCAAACATCAGCTGATACTAGAAGGTAATATTAAATAAATTCTAACAACCCACCCAGCTGTATAGAAACTCCGTCATGCTAGCTAATACGCAGTACAAGTTATTGTAACTGACGGTAAAAACTCAGCACAACGAAAATAAACTACACCTAAACTTGGTTTATATCTGACCCAGATAGACTGCAGGTCATAACTTCTTACCTGAAGTTCAGTTCACCTGACGCTCGGACCAGCGACCGCCTCAGGTCTCTCCTCCTCCTGCCTCCCCTTTCCGTCTTCCACCTGGCCTCTTGTGGCAGCTCCGCCATAGCCACCACCAAACAAGTTATTTGGTGGTGGCTATATTTTTACACATCTGCCAGCATCTGGCCAATCCACCATCTTTCATTGTTTATACCGTTACTGGAAAAAAAAAAAATCATCAGCCTATAAAAACGAAAAATCACCATCGATGGCCAGTCCAGCTATGGTCGTGCCATCAGTTAACCCAGACCTTCCCAAAGTGTGCCATGCAGGGGGTGGCGCGGTATGAAAAGGGGGGGGAAAAAAACAAAATGCTTGGACACTGCTAGCACGGGGCTCCCACACAAACGTAAAGCAGGAGATGAAGCATAGCTGAATATGTTTCCAAACCAACTTCATTCTAAGCCAAAGACTAGAAAATATGGTGAAGCATATCTTCCCTTTGGTTTCACCTGCACAACTGCCAAGGTAGGTCTCAGCAGAATTGGTTTTCCCTGTGTCGGGAGCACGCGCTGGGCTCTTCAAATCACGGACAAACAGTATCCAACATTCTTGATTTTTAGTTCATAAACACTTGTTGTAATGACTAACTACTCCTGACATTTTGGAGATGTTAGCTCTTTATACAGTAAAGTTACAGCGGGATACAAATAATATCATGCTGATCCTGCCACAATCCTGCTCACACCGTGATGCCTTTGCAAATGGAGGGACAGTAACTGCGTGTGTGTATGTAAGCCTGTAAAAACTGCAGATAGTCAGATTAACAGTATTTTGTCTCTATCTGCCATTCTGCAATTAATCTCACGTAAACAATAACGTGGCGCACAGCGTGACGTGAAAAGAGGCATATACCTTTGACGTTTCGTGACGAACTCTGTATTCCTCGTCCATTTTTCTTGTAAAACAAAGGGGGGCCTAGCAAAAAAAGTTTGGGAACCACTGAGTTAACCCTTCGCGTACCAACTGTGGCACGCGTGCCCAGGGTTGCCGACCCCTGCCATATGTTAACACAAGATCTAGAGTGTGGTTAAAGTGGTGGGAGGGTTCTTTTATATTTTGAGAGAAGCTAATTGAGTCTAATAACAGATTAAATGCCATGTTGAGGCTGTCATTTTTAACATCTACATGAATGTTAAAATCACCCACAATAATTATTTTATCTGAACTGAGAGCTAAATCAGATATAAAATCTGAGAAATCAGACAGAAACTCTGTGTAAGGCCCAGATGGACGATAAATGAAAACCAATAAGACTGGTTTCTGAGTTTTACAGCTGAGGTGGAGAAAGAGAGCATCAGGCTTTCAAATGAATTAAAAGTCTGTCTGGGTCTTTCGCTGATTAATAGGCTGGTGTGAAAAATTGCTGCCACACCGCCCCCTCGGCCTGTGCTTCGAGATTTCTGGTAGTTAGTATAACTCGGGGGTGTTGATTCATTTAAACTAACATAATCATCCTGCTGCAACCAGGTTTCTGTAAGGCAAAGTAAATCGATGTGTTGATCAACTATTAAGTCATGTACTAACAGAGACTTGGGGGAGAGAGACCTAATATTTAATAATCCACATTTCATTGTTTTACTCTTTGGTTCAGATGTGGATACTGTATTGTTCTTTCTTTGTGATTTTTTTATGTTTAAGTTGTTTATTGCTGGTTTTTAGTTTGTTATTTGTCTGTTTGGGAGCTGACACAGTCTCTATGGAGATGGGTTTTTGGGGGGGTAACAGGAGGAGAGAAGCTGGAGAGAGGCGTGTAAGACTGCAACTCTGCTTCCTGGTCCCAACTCTGGATAGTCATATTTTGGGGGGTTTAATGAATTTGTCCATATGTCTAGAAATGAGAGCTGCTCCATCCAAAGTGGGATGGATGCCATCTCTCCTAACAAGACCAGGTATCCTCCAGAAGGTTTGCCAGTTATCTATGAAGCCCACATCATTTTTTGGACACCACTCAGACAGCCAGCAATTTAAGGAGAACATGCGGCTAAACATGTCACTCCTGGTCTGATTGGGGAGGGGATCAGAGAAAACTACAGAGTCCGACATTGTTTTGGCAAAGTTACACACCGATTCAATATTGATTTTAGTGTCCTCCGATCAACGTAACCGGGTGTCATTACTGCCGACGTGAATTATAATTTTACTGAATTTATTCTTAGCCAGCAGCAGTTCCCCTCAATGTTGCCTGCTCTGGCCCCTGGAAGACAGCACGGTGGCACGATGGTTAGCACTGTTGCCGTACAGCAAGAAGGTCCTGAGTTCAATTTCACCATTAGGCCAGGGTCTGATGGTGGCCAGGGTCCACCATGGTGTTGATGGTACCATGCCCCACTGAAAACGCTTCGTCCAGATCAACAGAATCAACCTTTTGGGATTTATTTACCTGGACAATTGAGCGTGCATCAAGATGTTGCTCCTTTTAGGCTTGCCCCTTTTCAGTATCGTTAGCTAAATGTTGAAGTACTGCAACAACAACAAAAGGACATTTGCACTTGTTCTGGCCCAATATATGTGTATAATGCTATAAATCATACCAATGAACCTAAAATAATGAGCCTGTTTAGAAAATGTAAGAAGTAAAAAGTATAGATATTTGTGTAAAAATGGAGTAAAAGTAAAAAGTTTTTTAGAAAAATAAATACTTAAGTAAAGCACAGATACCTGAAAATTCTACTTAAGTACAGTAACAAAGCAGGGCTGGACTGGTAATCTGGAAAACTCTGCAGTTTCCCAGTGGGCCGACGCACTGACGACAGCCCATTGGTTCATTTTAATTACTGACACTGGATTGCCCAATCAAATTTCTCATTGCAACCTGCCCATCCCCTACCTTCGCTGTGCACTCATGCAGCTGGTAGAAAAATTTAGTGTGGAAGATGTAGTGAGAAGGTGGAACTGAAAGCTGAGAGAAGACAATAAAAAGAAACTAATAACAGATGCAGCAAAATGTGTCAAATTAACATGTAAGCTCCTGCACTGTGAACAGTGGTACAAAAAGTAGTAATAGCTAGTAATCAGGCCTCACAGTCACAGGAGGCTGCTGCTGCTGCATGAGCTGTACAGAAGTGAGGATGAGATGGAGGAAGATGAAATTAATGTGGTAAGAAAACAGATGAAGGGACATAATTAGGAAGGGAGATTCAAGGATTCAGGTCAACTGAATTGCTACTTTTGTTGGATTCTTTTTTTTATGACAGGAGACAAATATACTCAAAGTATATCTTTTCACAATTTATCAAGTGGCTGAAGTTTCAAGTTGGTTTTTACATGGTATCATGGACCTGCCTAGGATGCCACCACCTAACGAACATAGTTTTTAATATGGTACAGACAAAGCAAAAACGTGTGGAGGAGCCCTGTTAAATCTGGCACTCCCTATCAGTCCTTGATCTGGTGTCTGGACTATGTTTCATTTTGCACTTTCTGCAGCAGGTTTCTCCTGCAACGCGAGGAGCAGTAAAAACAACACCTCTCTTTCTAAACATGGCAGCCGCCTATGTGCACCAGTCAGCTCTTTTGGAGGGAGAGAGAACATTTTTGTAAAATGTCAACATTAAACTACAGTCACTGTGTCTGTTCCTCTCCTACATTTCAGGCATACTGACATTACCTGCTCTTTGCTCCTGACCTACCTGCGTTTTGATATTAATTCTTGATAGAGTTCTGGGAGATTTCACAATTTTATTTTATGCTGCCATAAAGTGCTTATCATTTGTCCTAAAGCATCTGGAACAAACAGTTCTATTATCTGTGGGTCCACCTTGGCACACGATGTCTCGATAGACCTTATCAAATACACACCATTTACAGACACACATAGTCCCACACATAGTCACTTGCCTACAGTCACCCTGCTTTTTACACCTGTCTCCATAAGCAGGATGGACTCATTTAAAGCCCCAACTCTGGCTACGCACTGGCAGGTATGCAGCTGGTGCTGCAGGTGTAAAATTAGCTTAAATGTTAAAGTAATAGCCAGGTGTACTTGGGATATGATAAGCAGATGTACTGGACTCAAAGGTTAACGATGACAAATAAAACTAGCCTAAAACTAGATAAGGATAAGGGTTACTCATCAATATAATGAATTTTCTATCAATCCAGTATTTGTGAGACATGCAGAGCATCCAATTATCAATTTCAAAATCATTGTGGACAAAGTGAATGTTTCTTATTTTTGATGCAGCAGAATTTTTATTCAGATTTCTGAAAAAAAAATGACATATTCTTTACATATCTGGTATTCACATATTTCAGGATAAAAAATCAGTAAGTATGCATTGCTTTATATGTTGGATATCTAGTTTGCTACCTAAAAATGGGATGCATCAAAGATATTTGTAAAATATGCAAAAAGATTTTTATATGGATTATAAATGAGGGTATTATATGTATATTTGCCAGGTAGGTATGCGGAGATTTGTCCGGGTCCAATCTTGTCTGTGAATGTAAATATCTTACAAACTGATCAGTCAAAGATCTGGTGTGCATTCTTCTGGATATTGTTCATGCCTGTCATGAGTCTAAAGGTGCCACTAACTTGAATAATAAAGAATTTTAGTGTTTCTATTCCGGTGTATATTACATGGGATAAAACACTAGAACACTGCAAAGTGCACGGAATTGGCAGGAAGTGTGTGTATGGACGTGTGTGTGTGTGGTTGTGGGTGTGTGTACAATATAAAATCCCTTGTCTTTTTTCGAGTCATGCACTTCCTCAATATTCTGCCAGTAAATGTCATTTATAAAGCTTCCAACTTGTTTTGCTACTATGGCACCAAGATGGATGAATAACCTACAGCCTTGAATTTCCAAACCTGAAATCTGCTCTGTGCCCAGAGGAATAACATGCTCTGAAAGCTAAATGTTTAAGAAACCTGTGCCAGAACATATTCTATGAGCAAGCAAATGCAACTATTTCAAAAAAACAAAAACAAAAAAACAAAAAACAAGAAAACACTGTTTAAGAAAAGAAACTACTTCCAGCTGTTTCCTTGTCACAAGTGGTTGCTTTGTATGTTTGATCAGGCAGCGTTTTACAACAGATGCAAACCATGAAGCAACCCTAAAGGGGATATGAAAATTCAGCAAGAACTGAAACAGCAACTGTTTGCTTGTCAAGCAAAAATGTTAACCACCACACGACATAAGCATTACTCAGCCTCCCATCAGTCAGTATTACAGTAAAATAAAAGAAACAAACAAAAAAATTGTATCTGTAATTGTAATTGTCAGAGGAAAAATTGTATATAATGTGATCAGCTTCATGAGATGTGCTCTTTTTATTGATCACTAAGTAATCCACATGTCTACGTGACTTTTCACCTAATAACTTGTGTGATGAACTTATTCAGCTACTAACCGCTTCCTGTCTTTTTGAGAACATTCAGATGTAGAGAAGAGAAACCTCAGCTCTTTTACGAGAACATACAGACGTAGAAAAGGGAAAAACATATGGAAGAAATATAGTATCATCAGAATCCAACTATTTTTAGACATTGAATTTATAACACTGAATTTTTATCCTCCAAATTTCCCTGCAAAAATATTCACCTGCAAAAATTCACCTGCAAAAAATTCAACTGCAAAAATTCACCTGCAAAAAATGCACCATCAAATATTCACCTGCAAAAAATTCACCATCAAATATTCACCTGCAAAAAATTCACCTGCAAAAAATTCACCATCAAATATTCACCTGCAAAAAATTCACCTGCAAAATTTCACCTGCAAAAATTCAACTGCAAAAGTGATGAACTTAAATGACCCAAGCCAGAGCAATCAGCACTAGATCGAATCGAGCGGCTCTCAGCCAATTAAATTACGCTGTTTGATCACATGACACCGTTAGCCAGCAGTGTGTCTCCTAAAAGAGAGCTGTTTAGAGGTGAGTGATTAAGTTTTTCTCCTAAATAGAGATCATTACATAACACCTAGTCCTACTTAAAATCCCATTCATTTTTCTTTTATTTATTTATTTATTTTGAATTTAGGAGCGGCAAGTTGGCAGCGGCAAACCCTGGCGGTTCTCCGGTAAGTATATTGTTTTTTATCTTCAAGTTTGTCTTTTGAAACGTTAATTTTATTTAAATCCGTTGCTCACGTATAAAGTACACAGACGGGGTCTTTGCTCAACTCGTCTGAGGCGCTACATGCTAGCATCCTGCTAACCAAGCTAACCTTTACATGCTGTGCTTTAGAAAATAGGATACTCGGTACAAAACCATACTTCGCAGATATTGATAGATAGACGAACACTGCAAATATAATGTGGGAAACGAGAACGGCATTTGGTGAAGGGGTAAAATACACCATGAATAAAGCCACAGAGTGAATGGCTGCCATGGTTGCAGAACGGCCTGATTTAATGACAAGAATGGGGAAGAGTGAGGTGAAGTGAACCAAAGCCACAAAACACGGTCAGACAAGGCGGGAATAGGGCAGTGATATGTCCGTCAGCATGAAGTTGGTGTGTGCTTTGGTGAACAAAAACTCGAGACCGGTAGCAGGAAGATGGGAGACTCGTGTTTCACTGGAATAGTGGTGAATTAAAACATCCTTTGTTGGGGAAATTTAGGTGTAAATGCATCCATACAGGCGAGACAGAGGCAGACCAGGCAGTGACGAAAACAAGGCAAACATTAGAAATATTAAAACGGAAATATAGGATTAATATAAC
The DNA here is from genome assembly GCF_036321145.2 of Pelmatolapia mariae. Classification (NCBI taxonomy): domain Eukaryota; kingdom Metazoa; phylum Chordata; class Actinopteri; order Cichliformes; family Cichlidae; genus Pelmatolapia; species Pelmatolapia mariae. Next base: position 35,911,079 of record NC_086242.1, on the reverse strand, counting down.
ATACAATTAGGGAAAATTGAAGGAACACAATGTAAATTATACTGTAAAGTCATTAAAACAGCATAACCTGATTAAAAGAAACATGTAATTGGGTAGGATGGTGATGATGATGATGATGATGATAATAATAATAATAATAATAATAATAATAATATTAAAAAACATGTACAAGATGGGCATGTATACTTGTACCCAGAATTTAACAACTATAAAGTTGTGGCATGCCAGTACCTTACCCCATCCATTATATCCACACTTTCAGAAAAGGATATGGTCAATATCTTTACAAATACTATCTAAACTTAAACAGATAGCATAAGTTAAACGGGATATTCCCTCTGCATTCTCCTAGAGAGAATACATCAAATTAAACAAATAAGTAGTCTATGGCATTTAAAAGTGGTTACCTACAATTCTGAAATGATAATACTAATTCTTATTGATGATGATATTGTATTTGAAATCCTGGTGTAACACTGAACCCGACATCATGAAATGATTACCCTTGTAATGTCAGGGAGCTACAACCAAGGAGGGAAAATATTACTATCTCACCCCTTGTATCCAATTACATAACAGCACTGCTTGGTAAAGGTGTTGAATTAGCTGGGTCGCTCAGTTTGGGGAAAATTGTGGGTAGCCTGCAAGGGCCTCAACTTCTCCATTCCCACAATGTGCAACAAATGGGCACAGCTGATCTTCAAGAGTGGAACAAACATTAATACCTAAATATAAAATATTTAGGTATTAATGTTTCTCCCAAGCTTGCAGATCTAACTAAATTAAACTATATCCCACTTTTAAAAAAAGTAGAAGGCGATCTGGCTAGGTGGAAATGTCTACCCATATCACTCATGGGAAGGGTTGCCGCTATAAAAATGATGGTCTTACCAAAAATAAATTATTTATTCTCAATGATCCCAACTAAACCGCCACAAGATTGGTTCAGATCTCTAGATTCATATATGTCCAAATTCCTTTGGAAAAATAAGCCCCCACGTATAAGCTTAAAAACACTACAAAAGACCAAGGATAAAGGAGGATTAGAACTACCTAACTTTCAGCGCTACTTCTTAGCCAACAGGCTCCAATTTATCTCAGGATGGCTAAAACATACACTCTTAGATGAACCTTGGCTAGATGTAGAACAAGCACTTTGCAATAATCTAGAGATTTCAGATCTACCATTTATCAGCTCAAACATTCAACGACATGAATGCTTCAAAAGCGTCAACATTAGCTCCTCTCTGACAGCATGGTGGGAGTTTCTGAAGTTGACAGAGTCTTCATTAATCCCATGCAAACGTACACCTATCTGGAACAACCCTGACATATTACAAAACAATAATATGATAAACTTTTCAGATTGGAGTGGTAAAGGAATCAAATATTTAGAACATATACTAGAAGGAACAGAATTTATTTCATTTGACAGACTAGTTACACAATATGGGATCAACAAGAAAAGATTTTTAGAATATCAACAAATTAAATCCATAGTAAAAAAGAAATTTAAACCGGGTCAAGTTGAACTACAAACACCACCAAGTGTGGTTCAATTTCTTACTCTTAAAACCCCCAAATTACTATCCAAAATATACAGAATGCTTTCTAAAATAGATGAATCAATATCACTTCCTATTGCAAAATGGGAAGCGGATTTATCAGTTAACTTAGACCAAAACTTCTGGTCTCAGATTTGCTTAAAAACCTTTCATCTAATTAGAAATCCCAGTCTTCAATTAATTCAATACAAAATACTACATAGAGTGCACTATACAGGTCATCGGATGTTCAAGATGGGCTTTACGTCTACCAACAACTGCTCATACTGCCAAACCAATTCACCGGACAATTATATCCACGCTCTTTGGTTCTGTCCACCAGTTCAGAAGTTTTGGCGTGAGATATGTGAAGACTTATCGAAGTGTCTGAAATGTAACATTCCAACTTCTCCTTTAGTGTGTTTGTTGGGCAGCTTAGATAATGTCACTTCAGAAAAGAATATAGCCCACATGGTTTTCACTGCCCTATGCATAGCCAAGAAAACAGTCCTCATGAACTGGAAAAATAAAAATAATCTTAATTCTAACCAGTATAGAAATTATCTATTAGATTACATTAGTCTTGATACAGCCTCTGCCACCACATCAGATCAATTGCTCTGGGCTCCTTTGATCAGCTCCATCACCTAGTGGGGGTGGGGGGTCATAGTTTGGTCCCACCTTCACTGTTGTGATTGGTGTGGGGGTAGGGACAGGCTTAGGGCGTCGGGGGGTTCCCCAGGAGCATCTTCCTTGGGGGGCTCAACCCGGGGTAGCGGTCATGGCCAATTAAGGGCTCTGTTGGCTCTTAGGTGACGGTTTCCTCGTGGCTGCGTGCAGCGGGGCTAGGGGAGGGTCTGTGCTGACGGACGTGGGTTACTGACCTGGTAGCCTGGCTGCCCCAGGGTGGGTCCGGGACGGGCGTGAGGTTCTGGGGGCGCTCCGTCTCTGGGCTGGGGCCCTGGCCGGGCCTCGGGGGCTCGGGTCCTGGTTGGTGTGTTGCTGGGGTTGTGGGCGGGTGGGTATATGGGGGCCCAGCCCTGGCGCAGAGCGCCGCCAGTGCATCGAGCCACCTGGGGGACTCTTCAACTGGTGGGGGAGGTTGTCACATCTTGCAGGAGCTTTCCTCTCCTCAGGAATTCTCTCTGCAGGAGGGGGAGATATAGGAGAGGTGGAGGAAGATCTCAACCTGGGCGTCTATTGTCTTGTGTAGTCTGGAAGATGAGTGGATGATGGGGTGGGTGCAGTTTTCTCTGTAGTGGGGTCGGGTGGGCTGTCCCGGGCTCTGTGGGGCCGGGCGGCGCTGCTGCACTGGGCCCTGGTCCGGATGGGCCTGGGCCCCCTTTCCCTGGCGGGTTGCAGAGTATGGGGGTGCCTACTGGGGTCAGCGGGGGAGCTGGCCCCAGGGAGGGGTCACTTGCCCCTCCCTTCCTTCCCTCCCCATCTCCAGCTGCCTCCCTCTTCCCGCTCCACCACAATCACCCACACATGCAGGGCCTTGGGGTAGGGGTGTGTCACCAGGGTGCAGAGGAGGCATCCCCCCCCTCTGTCCCCTTCTGGCTGCCTCTGCCTCAATTTTATCCCACAACTTAGAAATTCACATTACTCACACTCTCATAACACATACATATAGGATCTTGGGGGTGGGCTCACAACACGGACTCCAAATTACCATCAGGGTGTACACCTCACCCCTGGCGTCGTTGCCCACCTCTCAATTTTAAATACACGTAGACATTGAGGGCTATCAGGAGGGGCTATGCGCTTACCTGCTGCTCTCTGGCAGGTAGCTCCATGCCCTCCTGGGTTTTAATTATACCTTAGAACACATATACATCAACACTACATATGAGCGGGTAGAGGGAGGTTTGGAGTCTTTTCACACCCCCGGTCTCTGCGGCCTGCTGGAGCGGGGGGGCTAGGAGGAGGAGTTGGCCGTCCGACTGGGGTCTGGTGTGTGGGGCCTCCCTGCTGCTGCGGAGTCGGGGCAGTCTGCTTCTCCCCACTGCAGAGAAAAGGGTAACACCACCTGGGTCTGGGTGCAGTTTCCCCCTCCAGGGGCAAGGGTACCTAGACCCGGTTCTTAGAGTACGCTTGGGGAGTGTGATTGTGTGTACAGCGTCTCTTTATGTCTGTCTCCACGTTGGTTGAGTGTGGAGTAATTGCCTATGAGAGCATGAGGGTGGGAATGGATGTTTGTATTTGAGTGTGCCTGTATGTCTGTGTCTATATGTCAGGTTGGGTATCAGACGCCACCTCTCTGGGGACATCTCAGGCCCTCCAAGGTTTGGAGGCCTATCTCCCCCCACCACTTCCCCTGCCGGTGGCAGACGCCCTCAGACATCGATGCGGTGGTTCTTTGTGTCCGGGGGTGGGCGTCCGGGTACACACCGGCTCACTCCTTGGTGGCTGCTTATCGGGGCCTGGAACCTGGGGCTCGCTCGGGCCACTTCGGGGGTGGGGTGCCCTCGGCCTCTCGGCCTGGGGCTCGGTCACTCAGGCACAGCTGGCTGCCAGCGGAGCTCACGGGCACGTCACTGCAACCCCCCCTGGCTTCTGCTCCGCGGCTGCTGAGTGATCCCTCATCTGGGACTCTCCTCAGCTCTTTCTGGGACAGTGGCGCGGCTGCCCCTCTGTTGGTCTTCCTTGGTCTCTTGTGTTCTGGGGGCCTCTGGATGTCTGGATTTTTGATCTCCTCCATACCTGCTTCATGCCCTGGAGGATGGGACTGTGGCCCCCCACACCCTCTAGCAGATCATTACATTAAGGAACCTTTTAAATACAAGCGCGCTCATGCTCACAGGTGTACACACAGGTGATCACACACACAAACTACACCCTTTTTGGCTCCTACCTCAAAGCACACTGTGCGCTGTCGATCTTACACAATAATGTTTAATATTAAGTATGTAGTGTTATATTCCCATATATCATTGTGATGTTGTTTATTCTATTACTCTCGTTTTCTTCTGCTTGTTTTCTTTTTTCTTTCTCAACAGGTGATCCAGGTGATCGATATATGTATTTTTTGTCTGCTTATTTTGTTGGTTTTTGTTTTTTGCCCTTTATCCCCGTCCCTCTTCTCCGCTGTTTTTTTTTTCCCCCTCTTTCTTTCTCCCTTTTCTTTTCCCCTGTCCCGTATCTAGCAAGTAAAAAAATAAATAATTAAAATAAAATAAACAATAAAAGGTAAATCAAATGGACCATTACGGCAAGGCTGGGATGGTCCATTTGGTAAAGTAAATCCGTTGGGCATCTTTCTTCGCCTTTAGACAATAATTCTGATGGCAAAAGAACTAAACGGGACAGGTTTATTAACAAAAAAAAAAAAAAAAAAGAGTGGAACATCGGCCAATTACTTCCAACTTTAACGTATTTTTGCAAAAATATTCTTAAAATTGTCTCTTTACACAGATCATAATGATACAAGATGGCACTTGTGTAATTTCCTACAAATTCAATAAATCTAAATAATTGTTACTATCCTGTTAAATCCTGAAAAATGTTTTAACAGCTGTGTTAAATTAAACTTCATACTGACACATGCTGGAAAGTGCATTCATGAGACAATTTTTTTTATGCCTTCTAGAGCAGTAGCAATCAAAGATTTTAAGGATTCTTTTACATTTTTTTTTAAAACACTTTGATTAAGGCATATGTTCTTTATTATCAGATCTAAGTTTGTTTAAAGCTTCGAATGTTTTGGGGTACTTTTTTGTTTTCAGGGTTCGTGGCAACCACGGATGGGAAAATGTGGAGGTTGCACGGCTGATGTTTACTGTTCGTGGCACAGGAAGAGGCAGTTTCATTTCAGGAATGAGTGTGCACAATCAAAGGTTTGTTCTCATAAAATACTGTCAACCTCAAATGTTTCTGACATAAGATGGAAGGTGTTGCAGCTTTATTTCCATTATTTAAAAATACATAAACATTTAAAGGGTATAGTTTTATGAAAAAGTTTTAAAGTAAAATGTCTTTAGAGAACAGTGCCCTATCCAGCAGGATACATTGTCTGATATGTGTCAGGTGGTTTTTTTGTTGTTTTTTTTGTTGTTGTTGTTGTTTTTTCTTTCAATTTCCATTATTTACCCCTCAAGGAAGAAAATATAGGACAGGTCCTACAAACCCCAAAGAGCCTTCAGGACTCTGCCCTATTTTTAGTTATTCACACACCTTTTCCAGTCTGTTACTTCCTTCCCTGAATGTTCATTCTGTGTTAATGGTCTGGTTGTCATCTCATGTGTTGCCACTGATCATTACAACCCTTTTGGCACCTTTTAAGTGATATGCCTGGGTCCTTCCTACATGCCCTGATAATGTATTATTACTGTTGTCATGCACACATTTCATGTAGGGTTAGAAACAAGCAGGGAATTTCTCATACACACCAAAGAAAGGCCATACCTAATTAAATATTTTTTTATATATTATTTCAGAATAGAGCGACTGTGGAGAGACCTCTGGGTGGCCGTTACATGCATTTACTACGATGTTCTTCACAACCTTGAGGAAGAGGGCCTTCTTGACATTTCAAATGCTGCACACCTCTTTTGCTGCCATTACGTCTTTCTTCCTCGACTGGAGGATGATTTTAATACATTTTGCAGTGGATGGGACAACCATCCACTGCGAACAGAAAACAACATGAGTCCCAACCAGCTGTGGGAGTTGGGTCACAGATATCACCCTGTTCCTGTTCCAGAAAACACACAGGTAAAGGTGCACATTTTTAGTACTCATTGATTCTCTTACAGAGAATGTGATGATTTTATGGATAATTACAGTCAGTCATATATCCACAAACACAACAAGCTGAAAGTCAGTGATGCTGCTCGCTTTGCAGTCCTGAATATCACGGCACAAGCAGGATTCACTGCACTGTTAATGTTAGCTATGTTATATTGCTGCCTCTGTTCGGTGGTGTCGAGCCAAACGGACTTTAACGTGTGTTTGAACGAGCTGACGGTCCACTCGTTAAGCTGAAAGAAAGATGCTTTAATCACAGGAGTCACACATGTGTCCACTGTACCATCTGGGAACTCTTCTTGTTTAGCACTCGTAATAACACAAACACTAAATCCTCCTTCTCTTGTGCTGTTTTGTAGCAGTGTATACACCTGAGACTGTCACCTGTCTGTCTGTCCTGCACTCTCTCTCTTTTTCTTTCTCTCTGATTGTGTAATAAAAGTATGAACATGTATTTATAAGTTACACTTGTGTCTGAATCCTGCAGCTTATCACACATTTGATTTCCATGTGTGACAACTGCAAGTGTCCAGAGTGAGGACAGACTGAGGGACCCAGTGCTGCACATCATCTGTGAGGCTTTGCACCCCTGATGATCCACCAGGACAAACTCAGCAGTGTGTGAGGAAGAGGAGGAGGAAGAGCCAGCAGCAGCTGACAGATGGAGAGAATAGACAGACTGTTCCCTGTTTGTGAAGGACTGCTAGGAAAGTTTAACATAACTAATTGTCTGTCCTGAATCAGTCTAATTAGGTAATGTTCAAATAATGTTATCATTCCAGTGTTTTCAGTGTGGGAGAAAGTACTCAGGGCCTTCAAGTTACACACTATGAAAGGCAGCAACAGTAAACCTGTTTCAGAAACCTAAAGTATGTATCAGCAGCAGAATGGACCTAAAAATAAATGTTTGTTTCAGTTCTATGAAGCTTTGAGTATTTTGGATTAGTAGTACTGCTGTGTTTGTTGCATCATATTGCTGTAATTGTTTATATGCTTTACATATTCTGAGGTAAGTTGATCTATAGTGTTACATCATATTCTATAAGGATGTTATGTGTTTGTATACTTTCTGCCCAGTTTGACCCATTTAGCAGAAGTCAGCCTGTTTAAGGCTCTGATATCTATTCTGTATGACTTAAAGCAGTTATGACATGGTCTGATTTTCTCACCCAATAAAGGAATATTTCATATATCAGTCTACTCTTCATTCTATCAGAAACAGTTTTCACAGCTCGTACATTTTGTTTTTACACATATATGTAAGCATTGAGCCAAATGTAATAATGCCAACATATTAAATGAACAATATTTGTCTCTTATGTATAATACATCTATATATACACTGTCAAAGGTACTTGTCTTTGAGTGAAGATTTAAGGTGATAGGACATATAAATAACTGCAACTTGAATCTTTGACCCAGAGTTCAAGCTCACTGCTGTAATATATATATATACACATATATGTATATATATATGTATGTGTATGTATATACGTGTATGTGTGCATATGTATACACGTGTATGTGTGTGTATATATATATACGTGTATGTATATATGTATATATACATGTATGTATATATATATGTGTATATATATATATATATCATAATAATCTGACAATACATATAATATTGGCCATATTATATTTACATAACCACAGTGAGATGATTTTAGTCTCATGAACAACATTAGCTAATTGTTATTTACTAACTAATCTTGAAATGACTTCAGTACAGAAATGAAGCCCAACTATCATGTTTTACAGTCCTGTGGTCTCAACCTCAGATACTCAACTAATCAAAGTGATGTCATGACAAAAATGAATGACCAACAAAACATTTTTTCTCCTTCATTTATGTCAAACAATGCTGTATGAAAAGTTTCTTGTGGTTAGTATCATGGTTGCTAGGCAACCTGAACAGCGCGACGAAGGCTAGACCGCCCCGTTTCACAAGCCTCTCACTTCCGCACTTCTCATACTTATAGTACGCACCGTCCGTAGTACGCGTACTGCGCGCACTTCAAGTGTGCAGACCCTGAATTGGGACACAGCCTTAATCACTCACCTCTAAACAGCTCTCTTTTAGGAGACACACTGTTGGCTAATGGTGTCATGTGATCAAACAGCGTAATTTAATTGGCTGAGAGCCGCTCGATTCGATCTAGTGCTGATTGCTCTGGCTTGGGTCATTTAAGTTCATCACTTTTGCAGTTGAATTTTTGCAGGTGAAATTTTGCAGGTGAATTTTTTGCAGGTGAATATTTGATGGTGAATTTTTTGCAGGTGAATTTTTTGCAGGTGAATATTTGATGGTGAATTTTTTGCAGGTGAATTTTTGCAGGTGAATATTTGATGGTGAATTTTTTGCAGGTGAATTTTTGCAGGTGAATTTTTGCAGTTGAATTTTTTGCAGGTGAATTTTTGCAGGTGAATATTTTTGCAGGGAAATTTGGAGGATAAAAATTCAGTGTTATAAATTCAATGTCTAAAAATAGTTGGATTCTGATGATACTATATTTCTTCCATAAAAACCCGCTGCTCTGAGTGACGTTGTTATCTTTGTACACACACACACACACACACACACATACAGACACACAGACAAGTATAAATAAAGAACGCAGACAGTGATGGGGCGCAAGTCTTGCGTTCCATGACTGCCCTCGCGAGTGAAACAATACTGCAGTGTCTGTGTTTTCTAACTCAGGTGTCTCAGCTGAAGAACTACGGGGTGATTTTTTAGAAATCCCCTGTCAGTAATTATATAAAACTATATAATTGTTTATTTATTTACCCATTTTAAATTAAGATAAACATAAAATTACAACATAAATCATATAATCTTATACAATTTGTTTAATGAAAAACATCATCACACATTTAAATTAATATAGAAACACAAGGCTATGTAATTGATGCGCTTTCATGATTCAGTTGTTGAATAAATATGACAATATGTTTTTCTTAGATTAAAAAAAAACCCAAAACAACTTTGCCTGTATGTAATTCACACCACCTCATTGTCTCTTTACTACCATACTACTGTTTTGATACCTGCAGTGAGAACCCACAAAAGCCTTTCTTCTTATTGTGAGTAAAGTTTTAGTTCATCCTTTTTGTGTTTGGGCAGAAACTGCAAAACCAAGATGATTATGTGTTTGTTGTTGTTGTTTTTGTAGTTATTTATTTTGTTTTTGACTTGGAAGTAGCTTTAAAATGTACTGAATGGATCATCAGTATCACAAAACCAAGAGGAATTTTAATTTTTTTTTAAATGCCATAACAGAAAAATTTTGCAATCCTGGCATCAATAGGTATTAGGCATTTTGTCTTTGTCTTAAAAAGAAGATGGATAGATTAAAGGTTTAGTATCGATCATGTGAACAAAAAATATAACCTTTTATGTGATTGCATTATGAGATGTCATCAGAGTACGGTGGCCCTGAGAGGCCAAACAGACTGCAACTTAAGAAAACACCAGCAGTAATAAACAAAACACAAAACACAATGGAAATAGGAAAAACAATAGACAATAACCCAACGGACCAGTTGCAGGAACCCAAAACATGCTAAGTGTGTTTTATCATGATTCATTTTAGGGGTGTCCAAATTCATAGGCTGCATCCTCCTGAAGACCTGTCCTTCGCAGTCTACTTTGGCTGGGTTCTCAGAAGGTCGGGTAGGCCGGGAGTAAACGGCTGTGAAATTGGACGGTCTAGCCTTCAGATTCGTGCCACCGCTGTCTTGGTGGAGTTTAATAAACTCAGCGGTCTGCTCCTTCCTATCTAAAATATAACAGGACACTGGTGCAAATTCTCGACCATCTCACACTTCTGTTTAATCGGTTTTCTGTTTGTCGTTTATTCAGCTGTGTGAAAAATTCCCAGAGGAAACCACCTGAGGGATTAATAAAGTTTTATTTTATCTAATCTAATCTAATAACTTTAATCAATAAATTTAATCTTTAATCTCAGGATGCAGCCCACGAATTTGGACACCCCCATAATACTGATGATGGATTTTTAGGCTAATAGTTAAGCTTACCTCTCATCTTTTCTTTCCTCACAAAACCGATAGATCGTCCACTTCTTTTAAGGGTCTCCCAGCGCAATTTTTAGCATATTAGGGGTGTCCAAATTCATGGGCTGCATCCGCGATGAAGGCTGTCCAAATTTGTAGACTCCTCCGAATGCAGCCGACAAATGCGTCCTCCTTTTCCCCGAATTTGAAGGATGGGTCGGGTGTATCCTTCGTGGCCCACCATATCCCAGAATTCATAGCGCTGCCCAGCCAATTCCAGTTTCCAATAATGGCGGCCGCTACTCAGTTTAAATAATACTCTTTCTGGGTCACAAAATAAACTTTTAACATATTTTCAGGCGAGAATGTAGCTGTGTAAACTTCAAATATCTGCTCGGTTTATCAAGAGGTCACATATTTGCAAAAGTGCTCCGACGTATTAAGAGATGTCTGTTACCAGTAGTAATAAGATGGCACTACTTCAAGATGGCGGCCAACCAAACCGGTTTGACAACCTGTTTGATGGGTTTTGTGCGTGTGCGTGTGCGCATGCGCGTTCAGGTGTGCTACTGGTTATGCGTGTTTATGTGTGGAAACACCCCCTCTGGGCGGTAACGACTCCTCCTAGTGGGATGGCCTAGGTTGTATATGTATAAAAGTGATCCTTTCACATTCTTAGAGCATAACCACCACCATGACCTAAGGGGCACCGACACATCACGCTAAGGATCCCCGACGCATCGACCTAAGGAGCTCAGGATGACATCGGCATCAACCATGACACCCAGCCAGGACATCGCCCATGCCACAGCCGCTCTAGGTATGTCTACAGGAGTATGCAGTCGGGGTCCTCAACATAAAAAGCAACGCTGTGAAAACACTGTAGATGGGACTGTATTTAAGTTAGAATATCGAGGCGCCGAAGGGTATGTGTATGCCATTAAATATACCGATGGGGCAGTTGTGCTTAGTGTAGATTGTGGCGAGGGATTGTTTTGGGGGGAACCCCGAGTCATGTCTACTAAAAACTGGAAGCTCTTCCGCACCGTAGTGTGTGTGGACCTGGACAATGTGGGCTTCCCAGAGCTGCTGTATGTTTCCCAGTGGAACAGCGCATCAGGCCCTGAGCTTTACAGGGTTGAGGCTGATCGTTTCAATCGCAACCCTGACGACTTTATTTTTCTCAGTGTATGTGATGACAGGGATAGTCTTATTGCTTCCAGAGGGCTTGAAAACTGGAGGTTAAATCCTTATCCTCTAAACCTCGAAGAGCGCACAAGATGGTTTAAGGACTTGTTTTTTATACAGTGGTGCGACTGGAGAGGTTTGTTGCGTCTGTTTAGCCAAATTGATGACACAATCAAGAGGGAGAGACTCAACACTGCGTACGAGAGTATTAGAAAACGCCTTGTTTTTGATGATCTGGCAAGTTGTCCGAAGACTGGTTTGCCTGCTACCCTGTGCAAACCTAAAATCATAAGACCTTCCGACAACTAAACAATGAATTGGTAGGTTTAATGTGCGGGTGTGTGCGTTTGCGTGTGTATCTATGTGACAAATTAAGAGCTTTTGGTTTTCATTTTACAGAGCATGACACTCAGTCGTGGGACCTGTCAGAGTCACCATCAACAGCGCTGCTAATCCAGACCCCCAGACTCCACCACCCTCACCGCAATGCTCGCAGGACCCCCTCATATCAGACCTGTGTGAGGAAACTGTAATCGACATCAAACTCACAATTCTCCACCTGTTGATGCTGGTGTTGAATGAGTTTCTACAAGAGACATGTTACGGATGTCAAACAGGCCACCCCAGTCAGGTGCAACACAGCTGCTTGCAGGAATTGTCTGAGTATTTCTTCTACACCTACTATGATGATGTGATGATAAGGCTCCAGACTGACCGATTCATCCCTGTCATCCGGCTGTTTGTACGCTCATACACCGTAGATGGGACTGGAGCACAAACCAGCAGGGTTGCAGAACACATCATGTGTGAACTGAGATCAGAGCGACATATAGTATGTGCCATTAATGACAACATTGCGCACCTGCTAGAAGCTATTGCTATTGTCGAGAGATTCAATCGTAGCTTCAAGGGTAGAATGTGGAAGTACTTAACATCTGCCAACTCCCGGCGATATATAGATGTCATACCAGATCTCACACAAGTATATAACAATGCTTATCACAGGTCTATCCAAATGGCTCCAGCAGAGGTGAATAAGGATAATGAGAAGTCGGTCTTTAACGCACTGTACAAAACGAGGCCTCAGAGGGAACTGTGCTTTAAATTTAATATTGGTGACACTGGTGACACTGTACGAATATCAAAACTGAGAGGAGTGTTTCGAAAAGGATACGAGCAGATCTACACCGATGAGATTTTCACAGTCAAGGAGCGTATAGGGAGACACCCCCCTGTGTACAGACTAGCTGATCTAACAGGAGAGGTATTGAAAGGGACATTTTATGAGCCTGAGATACAACGCGTGGTTGTTGATGAAAACAAAACATTTAAAATTGAAAACATATTGGCTAGTGTTGGGAAATCAGTTTTACCCCAGTTCTTTTTATTCCTCGGGCCTCCAGAGATGCACCGGACCCAGTAGTCATTTTTACAAAATCTTTATTCATCTTCATCTTTACTCATCTTCACTCATCTTTACTCATTCTTTATTCTCTATTTAAGCATACATTCTTCTAGAAGGGAAGACGAGGCCGGTGTCCCTCTGCAACAATTTTCACCCCTTTGTTAGTCCCAGCCAGCTTTATAGAAACGACCCATCATAAAACCCCCACGGTGTGCTGGAAACTCTGTGTCTGTGTCTATGTGCACGAGCATGTGAATGCCTACATGTGCGCGTTCCCGCGTGTCTATGTGAGTACTCGTGAGTGACTGTGTTTAAGCAACTGAGTTTAAGCACTGTGTGTGTGTGTGTGTCTGCGTACTAACCTGGTCATAAAAGTCCATCTCCCTTCCAGACCACAGTTATCAAGTTACAAACTTTGAGACCCCCACACAGGTATCCTCTGGGGAATTTCCACTCAGCATTAACTCCTCTTTGTCTTAGTTTCACAGTTCAAACTGGGGGAGGGTCTCCTAAGATCTACTCCTAAGTTCAGACACAGTCAAGCCTTTATTACATTGAGGGCAGTGTCAGTGTCTTTACAATAATTCTACATTCTATCTTAACACATTCCTAAACTCTAAAATAAGCTAAACATTCCTACAAATCCCCCTTTTTATCTGCCCTATGGCAGATAAAACTACACTAAATCTTTCACCATAATGTTTTCATACTGTGACTCCCCATTTCCCCAAAGTGGTCTCCTGGTGTTGGACTTTGTATCAGATTTTCCCACAGCACGATTGATGAGTCTTACAAACAAAGCTCTGATACAAGGCACACAACAACACCCACACGTCACTATTATTGCAATAAAAACAGACAAAGAAACCATAATTGACATAATGAAACCTTTCCATTGCCCAAAGACAGAGGTCCTCCACGCTTCCAGCGGGTTATCCACTCCCGAATGCTCATTCATTGTGATGGACAACGTCCTCAGGCCTTCCAGAACTCGAGTCACAGAGCCATCGGGAACTGTGTTATTTGGAATAAAAGTACAATACATATCCCCAAACATAGCGCAAACGCCCCCTTTTTCTCCCAACAACATATCTAACGCCATCCGATTTTGTACTGCCATTAAAGATGTTGGACCCAACTGTTCAGCAAGCCCTTACATTTAATGACAGCACAAAGATCAAATGTATACGAGGTAGTGGACCCTTTAACGTAGTACACCTCTATACTGCCATATTAATCAAAACACTCATCTGATTTACCTGTTTCACTACGTTTGGTTCGCTTCACCGTGGCCTGTGATGGTGGAGTCGCCAGAGTGGATTCAGGTCTGTCTCTGGGCAATTCACTTAGAAGAAAAATCACAGTTACAATAACAACAGTTATCACACCTAACACTACTGTTTCTCTCCAATTTCCCCTCAACCAGCCTAGAGAAGTTGACCTGATGTAAATGTAGATGAAAGGCTTGTCTGTTTACATCTTCTCCCATGCAGAAGGCTTCTCTGCAGAGCATCAAATCATTTGTGCTGTTCACAGAATCACAATTCCATCGCTGGACTTCCTCTGCGCTGTCACTTTTGGAGCTTGGCACGCTCTCTCCATCCCTCGATTCTCACGTTCCAACGCTGCTGAAGATTTTAAGGCAGAGCACGTCGTACACCTTAGCTGTCTTCCTCAACGTCAACGTCGAAACTCTTTCATTTTATTTAAGATCTTGCTGTGCAGAGTCTCCTCATAACGATCTCCTGCATGATGTCTGCTGTGCTGAAGGTGATCTCTGATCCTCCTGACGACTCCCTCCTGGCCTCAGCTCCCATCTTGTAGACGATCTCCTCAGTCACTCCTTCTCGTCATGGCACCTCACGACATCTGCAAATCAAAATAACACTCCTCTTGCCACATGGCTTTTACCATGTGTCAACTCCCCAATAAGACATGTACAAGAATGTTGCACCGTCTCTCTAAAACAATCTCCAGGGTTTCCCACTTGGAGCAGCCATACTCCAACCTGTAACCCTGTGTAAAAACATTAGTCGGCAGTTACATGTTTAGCTTATTAACTCCCAGCTCCACCTGGAGCCTGTATCCTGGAAGACAAATCTGTTAAATCAAACTTCACATTTTCAACCAACTATAGATCATAAAAGTAATAAAGCATTCAGCATAAAAGACAAGTATCATGTGCAGGTTTTCTCCAATCATTAAATCACAATTATTGCCATAATTTGTCCCAAATCATGAATCACCCCAATTTGTTCTACATTGTAATCAGTGACTTTCCTTAAGCAATGTCACTCCACTCATTTTATCACTATGAGCTCAATAGTGGCCAGCTAGTGAGCCCATATTAAACTATTCCATAAACACTGCATCTCTTATTTATTTTCTCATGTCACTTGTCTATTTTCTGCTGAACCCTCTACATGCACTCTTAGAAAAACAAACATTAACAACACACATGGACAATCCTGGTGGTCAGGCACAGGTCGACAGGTTCCAGAGGTGCTGTAAAAGGCCATAAGGTTAAGCCTGCTGTAAAAGAATCACACTGGTTTCAACACAGGATGTGTTTCACACTATTTTCACTTCTCCCCCATAATATTCAACATTTTCCCAACAACACAGTGTAATAGCATAATCAACATATAGCCTGTAAACACAGTTCCCTTCACTCATAAACCCAGTAATCCTGTAGTAAAAAGAACATTAACCATTAGTGTGTCCTGCAGTAACTCACATAATCAAACACGGCTGTAGAAAAGAAATGTAAATGTTAACGCTGCACACAAGCCCATGAATAACACACCCCTGATAGATTCAGAAAGACAGAACGTGGCATTTAAAAGGTTAAATTGTCCCGCAACCTAGGATGCTGCTGTCATCTTCCTGCTCCTGTAAAAGAAACACATAAATTCATCCACCCTTTTGTCCTGTCTAGGTGGAGGTTAACCTTGAGTAGTGGTCAAGTCTTGTCAGCTTTTGTCAGCTTTTACCAGTCAGTCAGTTTTTTTCACTCATTCACTCATTCATCCATTCTTTCTTTGCTGATAGTGGAACCTATCGTCGCATTTTGTTTCCACCCTCAGCAAAATGACGTCATTTCAAAAAGAAAAAGAAGAACTTTTAGATCGGATTAGCTCGCTGAATCCTTTTTGGGCAGGGACTCATTTTCTAATTGTCCCAAAAAGTGACTTTCTCCAGAACCCATTGTAATTTTTGGAGAAACTCACTTGCAACGGTTTTCTCGACATGTTGTATAGTGCTTTTAATTCCCGACGTGCAGATCTGCTTAAAGAAAAGAAATTCACAAACACAAGACAGT
This sequence comes from Pelmatolapia mariae, assembly GCF_036321145.2. NCBI lineage: Eukaryota > Metazoa > Chordata > Actinopteri > Cichliformes > Cichlidae > Pelmatolapia > Pelmatolapia mariae. Next base: position 35,894,851 of record NC_086242.1, on the reverse strand, counting down.
GCACTTGTTCAAAACAAAAATAAAATAAGATAAAAATAACAAACAAAACTGTCAAACAAAACTGTCAAACAAAACTGTCAAACAAAACTCCCAGTGCACTGTTCAAAAAACAAAAGAAAAAATTAAAATTAAAATAACAGATCAAAATGAAAAACAAAATTAAATAAAAATACAGAAGCCCGGCCTTAGGACTTGTCCCAGAATATTCTTTTCTTATAGGTGAAAACACACCAAGTCTAAGAGTTGGTGCCATGGTAAAACCTTCCCCATACATCAGAAACAAAACAAAACAAAACAAAAATCTGCTAGTTTCACTCATTTAAACTCTGGCTGCAGGATTCTGTTCACCCCTGTTATCATGTTCCCCAAAATAATACTAATTCAGTCGTCTATGTATCACTTCTCAACCCACTAAATAAACCACACAGGATGATGGTAACAGTATTGCCTACTTAAAATTGTGTTTGATCCTAATGAGCTTCATTGCGTGCGTGTGTGTGTGTTAGTAGGGTTAATACATTTTCTATTTCTGTGTGTCCTTTTATGTACCTTCCCCCTTTTTTTCTGAAACAAAACCCCGTTCACTCCAAGTTTTGTTTCAGAAACATCTAAATGAAAATCTCTGTCTTAGTCAGTCACAGCTAAACCCCACATACTTGCAGGTTACCATCGGCAACCACGCTGTGTGTTATTAACCCCTTCTACAAATACCCTCTTTTGATGTGTAACACTTTGTGTATGATTTTGTATTCTCTGTAGTGCATATCATGTGCATGTGTGGGGTTGTCTTTCCATTTTCTCTAACAGTAAACTTGCATACCACAGTGCTTGTCTTCCTCCCCTTTTTGTGGTGGTCTGGACACTTTGTCAATCCTCCACTTCAAGGCAGTCGCTTGTCTCCTTGGATTCCTTAACCCAATTTGATTCCCCACACTAAAACAGCATTCATCTGTCCTCACCTGCTCCTTTCTCTCCATTCTCCTCTCCCACTTTGCAGTCCAATGACAGTCAGTTCTCTTCAGCTTTGTCCCGTGTATGCTCCCACTGTCTCTTTCATTGCCATCTTGCTCCAAACACGGCAAGTGTCAAACTCCAACAATCTTCTCAAAAGTCCTTCACACACCGTGAAGTTGCAGCTTGCTGGAAACGCATCTCCATTCATCCAATCAAGATGACGGATCTTCTCTTTCTGATGCCGTTTGCCCATAGTGCTGCTGGACCTCTCTGCTCAGGTCTCTGGTATTGTCTCTTGGACTGCTGTCCACTGTTGATGTTCATGCTTGTGTTTCTGGGACTGCACTCCATGTCTTCAGGGAGAGATTAGCTTCCTTGGAGCTTGCTTTTTCAGGATGAGGACGAGAAGCTGCAAAACAATTCAGCCAAAAATGCTGGCTGGGTGTTTCCATTTTTTTAATTTCTAATGATTTTAACCTATAATTTTCTTCTGACTGCTGCCCGTGGAGAATTGATCCAGGTCCGTTCCCCACCTGTAATCGACAGACTGAGAGACTTTCATTATTCACTGTGACTGCATATGTTTTCATCACTCCTAAAGCAACACATCTCCGCTTATTTTGTTTTGAACTCTACTGACTTTGAACCCCAAAAATTAAATTTTTATTTGGTCTTAACCGCAAACACAAAAAATCTTCTTGATGTTGTTATTAATTATTTTCATCCACACCACTCCAAATTATGTTTTCGTTTTGTGTCCAGCGGGGTAAGAAGATGACCTGTAGTGTCACTGCTTTCCCCAGTTGGAGACAATTTCCCACTCACACTTACACACTTTTTATTCTCTTTTTTCTTTCTTTCATTGTTTTCTTTCTCTTTTCTCTCTCTTTTTTTTTACCCCATTGTTTTACACCCACACATTAAACTGTAAACTCACTCCTCCAAGCTCATTTTCCTTTCACCCCAACAACTCTCATACAGTCAGCAATGAAAGTCTCCATTCATCCTTGAGTACTTGGTCACCTTTAAATGTCACTGTTAATTTTATCAATTCATTTATCATTAACTTAACACTAATCCACTGTTTAGTTTTTCTTTTAGTTACTTTAGTTCATTTTCTCCTATTTGATCACTTTGATTTCTTAACTATTATCATTTCACAGGAAATCAACTAATGTACTTTTTTCCCCTCTTTTGTCATCAAGGAATTCACACACACACTCACAGGCTGGTCACTCGCCCCCACCTTTCTTTCTGTCTCTCACACACACACCTCATGGTTCTCGCAGTCCCATACAAACTTTCTGCGAGACACTTCTTCTGCTGATTCAGGACAACGCCCTAGTCGGCACACAGAGCGGGTGCCGTCCGCTCTTGTACACCTCACAAATTATTCAAACTGCGCCACGGACTGGATACCGCGGTTTCTCTTCCCCATAATAAATAAAACCAAATTAAACCCCCCAATTGACTTCACAGTTTGCAACAATTCGCGACACGGCCTCCTGCCGCGATTTCTGCACACCACAAACACACACTTTTAGACACAAATTATTTTTGTTACTTTAATTGACTCCCGTACTTCAAACGAGACTCTAACTAACGAAGCAACTAACAAAGCAACTTGCCCCCACTCTCATGCAGGTTATCAACCGCGACTAGGATCCAACACCTAGCTTTAGTTATTTAAGGCGCCCCCGGTGCCCAGGTCACCACCCCCGGCTATCCTGTCCCACAGGTCCCAACGACGCGTCCGAAGATGGGTTGAGTTGCCACACTCGGAGCACACGCACGGCCCTCAGTCGGCGACAAGGCCTTAACCCCGCTTTCTAACTAATAGTAACACACGTTTCCTGCTTTAACGCACGGAGGACGGATCACAACACTGCCACTTTTTTCCTAATAACTAAGACGGATCACACACCGCCTCGGATGAAACACCGATTCTATTAATCCGTAACAAACGTCTCCTGCTTTAACGCACGGAGATTTTCTTACGGGGCGCTAAACATCAACCTGAAGTTCTTAACAAAAGTCTCTTGCTTTAGTCGCTCAACAGCACGCTAAACATCAACCTGAGTTCTTAGCAAAAGTCTCTTGCTTTAACGCACTGGGACGGACGCTAGCCGCCTTTTTTTCTGCTACTGAGTGAATTTACACTGCGATACGTTCAACTTAGCGAACAGATAATTTAGGCTTTAAACAATATGCACGGTTCGAAAATAAACAGGTCGTGCTTACCTTTTAATCATGTGAGCTAGCTCTTTGTTCGCCTCGTTTCACGATCTCAGCTCTGCCAATTCCTCTCTGGGCCTCGAGCGAATCCCGGGTTTTCAGCACCAAAACTGTTGGGAAATCAGTTTTACCCCGGTTCTTTTTATTCTTCGGGCCTCCAGAGATGCACCGGACCCAGTAGTCATTTTTACAAAATCTTTACTCATTCTTTATTCTCTATTTAAGCATACATTCTTCTAGAAGGGAAGACGAGGCCGGTGTCCCTCTGCAATAATCTTCACCCCTTTGTTAGTCCCAGCCAGCTTTATAGAAACGACCCATCATAAAACCCCCACGGTGTGCTGGAAACTCTGTGTCTGTGTCTATGTGCACGAGCACGTGAATGCCTACATGTGCGCGTTCCCGCGTGTCTATGTGAGTACTCGTGAGTGACTGTGTGCGCATACCTGTGTGTATGTGTGTGCACGTGAGTGAGTGTGCATGTAGATGTGTGAGTGTAACAGTTTAAGCACTGTGTGTGTGTGTGTGTGTGTCTGCGTACTAACCTGGTCATAAAAGTCCATCTCCCTTCCAGACCACAGTTATCAAGTTACAAACTTTGAGACCCCCACACAGGTATCCTCTGGGGAATTTCCACTCAGCATTAACTCCTCTTTGTCTTAGTTTGACAGTTCAAACTGGGGGAGGGTCTCCTAAGATCTACTCCTAAGTTCAGACACAGTCAAGCCTTTATTACATTGAGGGCAGTGTCAGTGTCTTTACAATAATTCTACATTCTATCTTAACACATTCCTAAACTCTAAAATAAGCTAAACATTCCTACACTAGAAAAAAAGTGGGTCGGAAAAAGCAGGTGCTAGTGAAATGGCTAGGATGGCCCACCAGCTTTAATTCGTGGATTCCAGAAAAAGACATCGTAGAGGTGTGATTAACATAGATGACGCAGCTCTGTACACATTCATTCACCACTGAGCAGAGACTGAGAAAGCATGAATAAAAAGAACAACAATGCAGGCTTCTATGTAAGCCTCTTCTCGAATGCTTCGGCACATGTTTACCCGGGCAATAAGATATCTAATTTTAGAACAAAGCTAGCAAAACCTATTGTTTTGAATCAGCCGTATGAGGTCGCTGTTATAGAGATACAGTACCAACGCATATGGCTCTTTTCCACAATCAGATTCACAAGTGGAAATTCATGACCCGGTCAAAGATGAAACCATAGCCATAACCATGATCGAGCTGTCTGTGGGTCATTATGCATCTGTGGAACAGATTATAAAAGAATTTAATTTTAAATGTCAGCAGCACCAAGCCACTGGAGACATTAAAATGCAATACAACGCAGTTAGTAACCATGCCTGTGTTATGGGGCCTAGGGGGACCATTCTCACATTTAGAGGGAGATTGGCAGAAATCCTAGGATTCAAAACAGGACACCCGTTTGTACTTCATTATAAAAACACATACGCCCCGCACCCCGCAGACATATACGGTGGAAAATATAACATCTTTATTTATGCAGATATCGTTGATTACCAGCTTGTGGGCAACGCCCACGCACGGCTATTAAGGGCTATAAATATTACAGACGATGACCGCCGGTTGCCTATTCTGCAATTTGACAGCCCGCACTACACACCTGTGTCAAAGACATTAATCGACGACATAGAAATTGATTTGAAAGACGACCGAAATCAACACATACCCTTTTTATACGCCAAGGTGTTTGTCAAGCTACACTTCTGACCGATAACCCAGCATTTTTTTTAAAAAAAAGGATGGCCGTCTACAACACTGATGAATCAAAATATGTAAAATACTACTTATCACAGGCTGATGGAGAGCTCGGAGGGTATATTGGGACCAGTACTCAATATGGGTCAGGGCTGAGGAGGTTGTTCTGCAGCTTGTTTAGATTTGCTGTACCGCTGTTTAAAAAAGGAGTCAGCATAGTCAAACCCCACCTAAAAACAGCCGCATCGGGCATAGTGTCTGATGTCATATCCAACATAACCAGACCCTCAACCACTAAGCAGGACGGTAAAGGCTTGTATGTGTATACGCCCAAGCCATCTAAGACCCCACCCACAGGTCAGCCGCTGTCTAAAAAGCGTAAAACTACAAAACCCAGCAGGAGAGCCACCAAACGGACACCGCCACGCAGAGTGCAGAAACCCAGAACCAGTCGTTCAAAAACTGCAGCGTTTGACATATTCTAAATGGCGCTGTTACACAGTCATTCTGGAGAATGTGTAAAAACAGAGCTGGACCTGTTTACTGTTCCCTACACACAGACTAGCATTGAGAAAAGTACATTTATCAAAATCCCACCTGTATCTGCAATCACTGATGGAGGGCCGATCGAGTTTTACATCTCATCGTTCGGTGAAGATTACCTGGATCTAAATTACTCATATATCTATACTCGTGTAAGAATCACAAACGCCGATGGCACAAACTTAGCTAGGGACGCTGACGTAGGATTTGTTAATTATCCAGGCTGTACCTCATTTAGTCAAGTAGATGTAAATTTGGGGGATAGAATGATAAGCCAGTCATCCAACACGTATCCATACAGAGGCATAATAGAATGCTTTATCAATTATAATAAGGAGACTTTAGACACACAGTTCAGCACGGGGTTATTCTGTAAGGATACATCATCGTACATGAATGACACATCTATAGAAGGAGAGAACCAGGGGCTGCTGACCAGAGGTGGTTGTACAGCAAATAGCAGCATTGCTGAATTGATTGCATCAGTACATGCAGACCTGTTTTTTCAAGAAAAACTATTACTTAACGGAATCGATCTGTCGCTGAAATTTGTGCACTCTAAAGACGAATTTGCGCTCATGACGGGGTCCGACACAGCCTACAGAGTTAAAATTGTCTCTGCCAGCTTGTTCGTGAAAAAAGTCACCGTGTCATCCAGCGTCAGGTTAGCACACGGCAAGGCGCTGCAGCACGCAAACGCAAAATACACGGTAGACAGAGTGTCTTTAAAGACCTTCTCCATACCTGCAGGGGCTAGAATATCAACAAATGACAATTTATTTATGGGCAGGATACCTAAATTTGTCATCATTGCATTCATAGACAACGAAGCAAGTATGGGTCTGATTTACTTTGTAATGATGCTACGGTGTGTCGATTTGTCAACAACATACAGCCTGTTGCTGTATGCAGCGATTATGTGTGTGTGCAACGCGGATACTGACATGTGCTAATAAGAATAATAAAAACAATATGAGAGCATGATTTAATCGAGTCAATGGTATTTATTATCAAATCTCGTGTATATATATATATATATATATATATATATATATATATATATATATATATATATATATATACATTATAGATTCACAACATACTTTGTTTTAACAGTAATAAAAGAAAAAAAAACATATATTAACAGTAATAAAAGAAAAGAAAACAAAACAATTTAGCAGCAATAAGTGGGAAAAAAACATTACAGTAGAAAAACACCAAACAGCAAATATTTTTAGCAGAAAAAACAATTTCAGCTGTGATCAGAAAAAGCCTGAATTCAAAAATCCAACCACTCTACAGGACCCCCCTTTAATTTGTATTTTTTTTATTCTTTATTTTTTTTTTTGTGTACTATATCCCAGCGGTCCGCCAGGGGTGTTCTTTTTTGGTGTGTGTTTTAAAAAACCAGGGTCTTCAGGCAGTGTGTGAACAGGCGATGTGTCCGCCGACTGGGGTTGCACATCCCTGTTAAATTGTTCGGGTAGTGATAAAGACAATACATTCTTTTCACGGGCACCTTGTCTCACAAGGGTAAGGTATCTTTGGAGAATATCGCTGTATTTTTTAGCTTTCTCATACACATCTATGTCAGAATCTTGTAACACTTGAAATAGCTCCTTGTCCAACTCATTCTGAGCCTGTTGTCTGATGCTGCCTGTGTGCTGCTGCTGCTGTTGCTTTATTAAGTCCAACTGGTGTTGGGGTACCAAAAACATCTTTTGCACATGTTCCATTGTCACCTGTTTGCTATCAGACTGGTTATGAAAGGGATTGCAGCCCCTAATAATGGCAGTAAAAACCCTCCAGATTGGTTGATTGTCTTTCTCTTTTTCAAAGTTTTGTTCTTTGTGTCAGCAATCAGCCTGATTATTGTTTTTTTCTTTTTTTAGCTGTTTGTACTGCTGATTGGTCAGTGGAATGTTAACATGCAATACGTTAAAGGCTATCTCACACAACGCTTTCACCTCTTTGCTGATTTTTGTTTTGGAATGTAAACAACCGGACGGTCTGACAGTAAATTCGTTCTGAGTCTAAAATAGTCCGGTGTCTTAGCTTTATAGTCTATTAAAAGATACCCGTATGTTGTGGATGTGGCATCATTAAACGATTCTATAAAATATTTAGTATTACCAGGAAACATTTGCCTACCTAAAAGCATAACTTGATATTTATCTCTTGGATTTTTAAACAATATTAGGTAGTTAGTGTTCAAGGAAATGGTTCTACTGGATTTTCCTTGAATAAACAAATTCTGAACTAGATATATACAACTCAAATTCCTATGATGCACATACTTTGTGAACACATTTTGTACTTCTAAATTGTTAGTGGCATCGTTCATTACATCGTCTACAATTAACAAATTGTTCTTGTCTGTAGGCAGAAGGGTGTCATCAGCAAGAGATTCGAGTATACCGTTAACAAAGTTTATGTCTCTTATCTTAAGAAGCTGGTCATATAGTGGCTGCCAGCATGAGTATATATACACAATGTTGTCAATGCTGTGTGATATAATCCTGGAAGAGTTTTCAATGACGCTTTTAACAAAAAAAGTCTTGCCGCAGTTACTGGGACCGCTGACCACCATGCTGAACGGGTGCTGCAACCGGGCGTCAAACCCCCGATCTAATTTAAAATCCATAAGGTAGGGTTGTATAGTCTGGGAGCACACGGCGCTTATTGTAAACAACTTTAACTTTTTCCACAATGGTTTCATTCTTCAAATAAAGCTTCTTTTTATCACGTCTGATGCTATCAGACACGGCAACTAGTTGTGCGTCTGATGTCTGATTGGCTACAAACTTGTGGACTAAACCTTTCAAGGAGTCGTGGGTGACAACTTTCGAGTTTAGTGCGTTCAGTGTCACGCCTTTACATTTAACCAGTGTCTTGCCCAGCGATGTGTGATACGCGTAGCATTTTGGCCCACCGGAAACAAATTCCGCTATGTAATCCTCCACACCACCCTCTCCAGAATCTAATTCACTTGTGAGATCCCCCAGAAATGCCCCAGAGGCATCCAGTCGCCAGGGCGTGCCGTGAAAATGACACTGTCCGTGTCACAATACAGCACGCGCTGCTGCAAGTTGTCTAGCAAATCATACAGCATGAGTCTGGCGTGTGCAGTGGTCATGGCCCCAACAAAGACATTAAGGTCCTTCACACAGGAAGCTCTACCATCAGCGTGGCGCCACTGCACCATTGCGACGTCGTCAGAGATGAAACAAAACTGACGCACGTTGTACTGGTCGCTAAACATTAGCTGGCTAAATCTGGAAGGGTCTGTAATGAGCTCAGATGATGCCATGTTTGACCTCATGCTGAAACGACCCCATAACGAGTTTAGCAACAGCTTGTTACAGTTACGAACAGCTTTATTTACACAAATCTTGGATGGGTCTAGCATTACTCCCTCCTCCTCATAATACTCGTCTATGTACTTCTGCTGTTCGTCAGGTGTTTTCACGTATTCTGGATACCCCGAGGCCTCCTGTTTTAGTTTTAGAAAGGCTTTCACATAGTCTTTAAACAATGTGTCGGTCTTATTGGGGAAATGCCACACCTCATCAATAGAAAGAACCCTGTATCCCTTCTCAACAGCTTTTTCAAGCTCAAATGAGACCCAAGTGCCTTTCAACACCCGCTCACTGTCACTGTGCCCGCATGCAGTGTGCTGGTTCTGGTCTTCAGCACACATGCTGCAGAGTGGAAACATCAGTTTGCTGTGGCACCTGTAGGGTAGGACGGGGTGAAAAAGACCCTTAGGTGGGAGCACTGTGCATTTAACAAAGCCGAAATAATTTTCTAGCTTGTCGAAGTTGGTGTAAATGACTTGAGGGTGTCCTACAGGATAGTCTTTTTTAGACTGCACTGTGGGATAGAGACTGGTGAAGTCGTAGTAAAATATTTTTTCATCACATGCAGTCTTGTGGTACAGCTTTAGAGCATTTGTGCGACCGCCAAAAAGGGCGTCTCGGGGATTCAGGCGTTCTGGCTTTCTGTATGCGTGCATGAAAGCCACAACTGCAGGGTCTGTCTGCTTCAAGGCAGCCCATTCGCATTCCCACATCACTATTACGCTCAAACTGTGTTGTGATCTCAGTACATCCACTTTGTCACAAAACATGCGATGCAGCAGTCCATAGGATGCTTTGCTGACAGGATTAACTTCACTCTCGGGGTAGCATTTAACACAGCCGTGGTGAAAACATCCTGCAAATTCATAAGCTGTATTACTTGTGGGGTCAAAACCGTCCACAAAATACGGCCCAACCCTCTGTTCGCCTCCTCTGAGAGCATGTTTTACCACTGTGTTGGTGGTGTGGGACACGTATTGAAGCCATTCGATAGAGACGTTAGAAAACGTCTTATTCTGCTCAACGTATGCCCCGTCATACATGAGAGCGAGCGTGTCTCTAGGCAGAAACAGCGTTTTATACACACCCATACTAAATGCAGCCAAGGTGGTATACGTGAATGGATCAACTTGTGTACAACCCAGTAGAGTGTCGCGATATATGCTGCATGCTTTACGCAGGACATCAACATCGTTAACACAGTAGCACCTGAGTTCAGCCTGAAAATCAAAGGGATTCTGTGAGGCAACCTGGTACCATTCCATGAATCGCACCTTATCACTTTCAGACATGTGCTCATAGCCGTAGAAGGAGGGTTCTGGGTACGGGCCCACATAATGCTCATTATCCCCCGTATTAAACCTGTGTGGGAAATGACCCTTCTGCAGGTCTTGAAAACCTAAAGCAGAGGGTATTTTGGCAAGGCCCATGGGCAAAAAGCTGAATGAATCAATCCACAGCTGGTCATAGTCCCGGTCATGCATCAAAATCACACGGCTACCGCTCATTATGACACTAGGTGTTATGCTCTGTCTGACAAAGTACTCCAGAAGTATGTAGTTATCAAACCCAGATGCATTATGTGCTATGAAAGTGTACCCACGAAACCTCGGGCGTCTGTAATGCTGCACAAACGCCTCCACAACTTTTTAATGTATTAAATGTGAGCTTTTTGCCCTTCAGATCAGACGCACACACAAAGTTAGCCTCGTGTTTACCGTTGTGGTACCGCATCTCAAAATCATATAAAATGTATTTATCGCTAGGCTTCTGTTTTTCAACAGGCTGTATGAAACACTGATGGTCAGAGTCTCCGGCTAATTTAGGTTCGCGGCAGTGCTCGCATCTAGGCTGCCCACATTTGTGTGGCAATTTCTTGGATTCTCTATATGTGGTGCCACAGTGCATGCAATGCTTCATATTATCACAGGGGATCATGTTGTGTTTTAATTCTGGTAATTTGTGTTGCTGGTAACAGTGTTGTGATTTGCAGATGCGGTTACAGTCGCTGCATTTCACTGTGGGACCCCTGTGGTGTTGACAGAGTGTGTAACATGTGTTACATCTATGTTTACAGCTGTGCTGTAATGGGGTATTATATGTACTGTAACAGAAATTACACCCATAGGATGCCCCGAGAAAAGCGGTCGGGTTTAAAATCAGGTGGTAATGTTGATTATGGAGATACATCATCAACGCGTTTGTGTTTGGCTCTTCATGTGTGAAAAAACATTCCAGGCGTTTACGCCCTTCTGTGTGGTAATAGATTACAATCTTAATGTTAAAGTGCTTCTCAAATTTGCTGACATCAGAGAATGATACTTGCTGTGTGTCGCATAGAACTACTTCAGCATGCATCTGTTTAGCTGTAGCAAGTTTTTCATGCTCAGAGGATGATGATTTTAATGAATGTGCTATGCATAGGGAGAAGCACAAATTGTTGTGTGTGTTGTTTGGTGTGTATAAATGTCTACCTTTCTTTGAGAGAATCTCATCATAAGGGATGTGCGCCAGTCTTAAGCGAGCCCCGCCACTACTGTTCTGAGCTACCGTGACAATAAACTCTAATTCATCATCGCCGATAGATTCATCATTACTCTGCATAACTTGTGCAATTTGATCGAGAAACAGATCCGGATCATACCGATCATCAGCATTTAAAACAGCCTGAACATCAGAAGCCAGCGAGGGGCCACGCAGGACCACATTTAGAACGCTGCCCTGTTGAGATCCAGCCACAGCTCTGTCTATCACATTGGCTAAGCACTCGCACAGGCGCTTGTTCTGGATGATCGAGACTTATACCCCTAAAATCAAGGCGCTCACGCAATTCGCGAGCATTAAAATTAGGTATCTCTCTAATGTCTGGCTGAGAGCGACTGCCAGACCCTGACTGCACAACGGGCTCGGTTACTGCAGTATCTGTGAGAAATTTGCAATGATTGAGGGGGTGTGTGGTATTGCAGCATCAACAGCGGCACCCGGACACGCATGTGTGGCAGAAGTATTAGTAGAAGTGGTAACAGGCTCAATAGCAGCAGCAGCAGCAGAGGTAACCCAGCTAGGTTGTGCATCAGACGCAAAATCACCAGCAGCAGCAGCAGCAATACAGTTAGCATCAGTAACAACAGCGGCCCGAGCAACAGCGGCTGTACAATCAGCATTATTAACAACAATAGCCCCAGCAGCAATAGCAGGCGTAGGAACAGTCTGACAAGGATGTGTATCAGATGAGGATGATGCAGGCACACTATTAAGTCTAGCGATAATAGCGTCTAATTTTGTTTGTTCAGACCACCGCTTAAAAGTCTCTAAGTTATTATGTTTAAATAATTTATTTGGAGGGTCCATGGTCTGGATTTTAAAAGTCAGGGATTTAAAATTCTGGTGCAGATGATGTCTAATGCAGTACACGTTTTGTTTATGAATTCGGTAAACTCTTGCCTTTGTTCCTGTGCGGCCTGGTGGTATTGATTGAGTTTAGCTTCAAGCAAACATAATTTATCAACTACTGCAACGTTCATGTAAGGATCATACGCCGCTGATATTTGAGAGTCTGTTATGCCGTCTTCTTCAAAATCTATGTGTGAATCAACGCTATTTCTGACACATTCTGGTGTGGTGGGTATATGAACTAGATCGAAATCTGATATACTGTACTCAAAAACATCACTGAAATCACGAGGCAGCCACTCACTCGGGGGTGTTGCAGGTCCGGTGATGAAGATCGGTTCTGACTCTCCACTGTTGCACAAAGCTCCAGGTTTTTGTTGTTCTGGGAGGTCGATACTGCTTAAACATTCCAAAAACGTCAGGGATCGTTCGGTGTCCTGATCATTATGAGGAGGGGTACTGTGCTGCAGTCTGTGAAGATAGACATGTGTTAAAACATTTTATACATGTCTCTACCCACTTCAAACAGAATAAGCGTGTCTCCCTCTCTCTTTTTATCTAATGAGGTTGCATATGCTTATGCTTACCTTGTAGTGTGCGTTATTCCGGACGGTCCTGCTTCTCCACACACACGGTTCTCTGGCGTGGCTCTGTATGTGTAAAACGGTCGGTCTTAGAACATTTGTAATTGTTTAAACCCATTTTTTTTAAATACACAACTATACACACCTGTTGTAAGGTTGGGCTCTGTGGTCGCGGTGTCTGAATGTTTTCCTGCTCAATTTGTTAAGCCTGGAACAAATCAAAGAAAAATGCTGTTATTACATAATTTAAAATAGTGGCGTGTCTAGAAAATTTTTGTTGGGGGGGCCAGGTAGGGGGCACAGATTTGGAGAAGGGTGGCAGATAATGTTAAAAAAAAAAATTCTACCAACCGTTAACCATAATTCAATAACCCTGTAAGCCTAATAACCGAATGCGCTTTTAACTCTTATTAGAATGAGATTTTAACCACTACGGTGCAAAGTTTTTAGATACTGCGTTGATAAAGTACAAGAGATACAATCAGTGCTTTCTCAGTGTTTATTCAGCATTCAAGGACAGTAATATTTGCATAGTATTTTTACTGACATATAGTGCACATATGTTTTGGGCAAAGACATTTTTGAATATTAAGATACGAACATTTTTAACATACAATTGGCAAATTAGCCAATGCCAATGCAAAACTTTATCTGCCTATTAAAAAAAGAAGATCATCTTCTCACAAACTGGTGTTTGATTTTGAAACAGGAAAAAAGTGGAGAAACAAATGAAAAGACTAACATTTGAATGAAACCTGAAAGCAAGTAAATACTTTCTATGCTGCCTTATGGTAAACTTTGGTAATATTGATGTATAAAGAACAACACTGGCTGATGATGAAATACAGTCAGCTGGCATGGTGACACTGCCAGTATTAACCTGCAGGGCTGGACTGGGACAAAAAAATCAGGCATTTTGACTAGAGACCGGCCCACCAGGTATTAAAGCCATAAAGCCTTTGAATGAAAACAAACGCTGTTGTGACAGTGATGTACAGTCTTTTTGGTATATGTATGATTTCTATACATTTTACGTCAGATAAAAACTTTGTTCGCAAGATTCAGATAATTATTTAATAAAAGCTAGATATTTTAAATGAGAATAAGAAAGAAAAGTATTTCTTTGTGCCCCCCTCTCCCTGTTAATGCCCTACCTGGCCCCCTGGCTAAACTTTGCTAGACCCGCCCCTGCACAGTTACCAGCTGTCAGCTACTTAGAAAAGGATCCTGGTGTTATTTGTCTCTCAGAAACAGTTCATAACTTCCCTTCAACTCATTCATGTCACCTAAAAGGTAAACCTGTTTCTCCATCACCTGTTCAGCTCTGATGATTCAGTAAGGACATCTCCTGGTTTCATCTTCATGTTTCCCTCTCACCACATATCCAAACCAATATCATGACCAGCAGCTTTTACAGCTGTGTCTCCAGCAAACATCAGCTGATACTAGAAATTAATATTAAATAAATTCTAACAACAGCTGATCAAGCTTAAACGTGCTGCTGTTGTTTAACGTGACATCCGCCGGTTTCCTCTTTCTGGCGCAAAGTGAGCGAAAAACAAACAAGAGAGAAAAGCCGATCAGCTGATCATTGATCAGTTTCATGATTGAAGTAGCAACAGGAGAGGGAGGGGAGAGAATGAGAGAAGAAGAGGCAGCTGCAGCGTAAAGACACAGAATAACTCCAGCTTTGCGTCTTTTCCCATTCTAGCTAAAGTACGGGACAAACTGTGTCTCTTTTCACCTCAATACGAAACGCGTAATATTTTCTCTGAATGAGAGACCATTCCATTTTTTAAGGAGCCGTTGGCAACTCTACTGACTAACCTTATGAATAAAGTTCACTATCAGTAGCATCAAAGCACCCACCCAGCTGTATAGACACTCCGTCATGCTAGCTAGTACGCAGTACGAGTTATTGTAACTGATTGTAAAAAGTCACCACAACGAAAATAAACTACACCTAAACTTGGTTTATACCTGACCCACATAGACTGCAGGTCATAACTTCTTACCTGAAGATCAGTTCACCTGACACTCGGACCGGCGGTTGCCTCGGGTCTCTCCTCCTCCTCCTCCTCCCCGTTCCCTCATCCACCTGCTGGCCTCTGTGGAAGCTCCGCCATATCCACCACCAAACAACTGAGTTATTTTTACACATCGGCCAGCATCTGGCCAATCCACCACCTCTCATTGTTCATGCCGTTACAAAAAAATAAATAAATAAGTCACCAGCCCACCGGGCAAATGCCCAGTATGCCCGATGGCCAGTCCAGCTATGTTAACCTGCAACCAAATCTGCAGCTCCATACAGCAATGTTACGATTTGGATTATATCTTATAACTCATAACTCTTATGCTAGCTCCCCCCAGTAGCCTACTGTCTGAAATATTTGACGGTTGCAATAATTCTTTAAGTGTTATTTTTGCCTTGGTATTCTAATTTCACCGAAGTTCACTAAACTCAACAAACTTAATATTACTTACCGGGACAGTTAGGCCACGTTCACACTGCAGGTCTTAATGCTCAATTCCGATTTTTTGATCAAATCCGATTTTTTTGTCTGCTTGTTCACTGTCAAGAGATTTATTCTAAAGACACTTCTTCAGCTAAGAGTCTAAGAGTGAAGAGACACACACTGCAGATCTTTACTTGCAAGGGCTGTCACAGAACGCTTACATCAGAGTGGGGGCCCTGTGATCAGCGCTCTGTTACCGCTCTGGTCTTTATTTATATACAAAAGTAATACAACAGTGAATACGTCTATTCATAGGCAGAGGAATGTTAGTGCGTAGGGAGTGAAGATAAGAGTGGTTCAGGTGTATGTGTGTGTGTTGTGAGATTCAGAAGGACGCGGCCCCTCTTCTTGTTAGGGAGCGCAGATAAAAGTGTCCAGCTCTCCTCTTCCTGCTTGTTCAGCTATTATCGCTGTGAGAAAGAATTTGTAAAACAGAAACAGGTCTTGTAGTGGACAACAGTCTAAGTCATCAAAAGGTCATCATGCAGTATTCTATCATATGTAGACTTATATCATTAAAAGCTTATACTGACTACTTAAGTACAATTTTCTTTTGACATTCCATCCTGTTGTCAGTATAACTTTTAAGTGAGATATCAGTATGTAACATCTTGTTGTACATTTTCTGTCACATCATCATTAATCACACAAAGTCTTCATGTTCCAACAGGTCGGGGTCATCATCATCATCATTTGTCACGGCTATGTATGCAGCAACAGTGGAAGCAATTATGCGGTTAATCATGAGTTTTAGACATGGCAGGATACATGTTACAAAAACACAAAATAAAAGTAAAAATACTCCAACTCCGATGAGTAAGATAAGATAAGATAAGATAAGACAGAACTGTATTAATCCCTCGGGTGGGTTCCTCTGGGAAATTCAGTTTCCAAATAGCACAGCACCGACAGAAGTTACAGAATGTGAGCAGAATACTATATATACACATATACAAATACAGAGACATATATAAATAAGAGTATACAAAAGGGATAAATAGAATAAATAAGAATAAGAATACAAGGGAATTGCAAGTATTTCAAGTATTTCAAGTATTGAAGTCTATTGCACCGTTGGTTATTAACAAAAAGTATTGCACAGTGAAAAGGCAGTAGTAGTCTTTTTAGCACCTGTAGCCAGGAGCCAGTGTAAAGCCAAGAAAACCAGTCACTTGTATTACTTACATAGTCCTGATTTTGGGCCTGCTGGATCTGTCTCAAGGCGTTCAGGGCGTCAGTCATGTTTGATGAGTGTACATTGTCTGGTATGTAAGTGCAGCAGGTGTTGTTGAAGAGGACGCAAGTCCCCCTTTCTCTGCTAGTATCATGTCCAGAGATACTCAATGTTGCATTACTGCGATCCGTAATGCATTGATTTCCTGATTCTGCTGTTCGTTGATCTTCTTTTCCGGCGTGCTGTAGGTGTGGCGTTTACTGCGGTCATCCTGAAAGTGTGGTCTGACAGGAATATAGGAGCACATGTTCCTGTCCAGCCTGGGGGCAGTATGAAATACGCCCGTTGTCCACATAGCCAGGCCATTCCTTGCACCCAGTATGTGCCATCAGATGGTCCAGTCGTGTTCACAGGGGCACCTTCTCCCCCTCCGACGGTCCGGTTGCAGTTAGTGGTGTTTCCAAGCGGCCTGCTACCTTTGTTTTGTTTGTAGCATATGGAGTGGTTCTTCCCTGGAGTTTGGTCCAAGAACACTGGGAAATGGATGGATGTATTCCGGTTTGTCACATTGAAGTTGATCCAGAAAAGTTGATCACATGCTCCTTTATCAAGTACAACGTCTTCAACGGTGATTTTCTTGTGTTGAACCCTCCTTGAAGGTTGACATGAAGAGTGTAAAAGGTAGATGGGTTTGTCTCTTCGAGGATGATTTGGCTGTGTTGGAATCCAATGCCAGCGAAGCTAGCGGCACACTTGGCTTGAGTGTTGTTCATATACTTGCCATATAATGTAGGGTGTGTCGATGTGCTGGGCATATAAGAACAGACATAACAGTCTGTATTTTCCGATTCTGCCCTGGTCCTGTCGTGGATGTAGCGGTACCAGGCATTGTTCATCCAAGGTTGGATGTGGTCTTGTGTCATGTCTCTTTGGTGGAAGTTGTCATGCGTCCATCTTTTCTGTCTGCCTCGTGGTTCAGCTGTTGTCGGCATCAGCTGGGGGCCTGTAAAGGTGAGCATTGTAGTCAAGGTAACCAAGAGGGTCCACCTTCCCATGGTTGCACACAGGTCCATCACACCCTGTCACTTGGCTGCCCTAGAGTTGATCAGCTGGAGATTGAAGTGCGAGCAATTCCCTACGGGCGCCCAATCAGCACTTCCCCCTCACCACTGAAACAAACAAGTGAGGGTGAAACTTTCCTAGTTGATTTCTGTGGAGGAAGTGGAATCCTCTGGGACCTCAACCTTTTTGCAGTGGCTCTGATGTATCCAGAAGAAAGTACACTTTATTGATCCCCGTGGGGAAATTCCTCTCTGCATTTAACCCATTCACTCAGTGAAGCAGTGGGCAGCCATTGGGCGCCAGGGGAGCAGTGTGTAGGGACGGTACCTTGCTCAGGGGTACCTCAGGGTAGCCGTTCAGTGGATTCGAACCAGGAGGGTCTCTCCGCTATTTTGCAGGCAGTTGGAGTGGTCAGAAGCACTTGGTATGGACCCTCCCACCGTGGCGAGCTCCAATTTTTTCTTTGGAGTACTCGGACAAGGATCCAATCACCTGGCTTCAACCTGCAAGAAATAGGTGAAAAAGAGTCTTGCGGCAGTTTATTGTTCAAAACAACTTCTCTGTTTGTCAACAATTGAGTCATCCAATCTGCCAGAGTGGTTTCACGCATTGATTTATCTAGTGGCTTGCTAATAACTGGTAATGGAAAAGGTCGCCCATGTATGATTTCAAATGGGGACAGTTTGTTATTTCCTTGTGTTATTCTCATCCACATTTGACTAGGCCTACACATTCTGGCCATGGCCTGCCAGTTTCTTCCATTGTTTTCCTGAGCCTCTGTTTTATAGTGCCATTTGTTCTCTCCACTAATCCTGCACTCTGTGGATGGTAGGCACAATGGTGTTTTAAACTGAAACCTAGTGCTTCAGATACTTTGCTGATCACGTCATTTACAAAATGGGTTCCATTATCTGATCTTATCAGAGTAGGAATACCATATGTTGGAATGAAATGGTTGCATAGACACTTTGCAACCGAGATTGCATCTGCTTTTTTCACTGGGTAGATTTCTGGCCATTTTGAGAAAACATCTATGATTACTAGAGCGTATTTTGAGTCCTGACACTCATTCAATTCAATGAAATCCATATGAATTGTATGAAATGGGTGAGGTGGTGTAGGAAAATGTCCTCTTTTGGGCCTTAAGTTACCTTGGGTATTGTGTTTTTGGCAGGTCATACATGTTCTCACATATTCTTTTGCTGAAGTTTCAAAATTTATAGTGTAAAAATGTTGGTTTATTATAAAGATCATTCCTCCCGTTGAAACATGGCTTAAACCATGGCTCACTAGAGCGGCTGTTTTGTGTAATGGGCTTTCCTGCTATTTTCATTATGTCATCAGTGTCTAGTACTGCTCCGTGTTTTAGCCATTGTTTTTGTTCTTTTGGTGGGGCTGCTTTTTGTTCGTCCTGCAGTACAGATAGTGGAATAGTGTGATTTTCATGAGTTGTTAGTAAGACTGTGGTTGCTATAGCTGCTGCTTTTGCAGCTTTGTCAGCAAAATTGTTTCCCTTTGTAATTTCAGAGTCATTCTTCTGATGTGCTGAACATCTGCAAATTGCTAAATGTCGTATCACATAAGGAGTTTCCTCCCATGTACACAGATGTGTGCCATGATAAAACCTTCTCCACACACTAGAAACTTATTCACTTATTTTATAATCCAGTTATTTTTCAAATCTAATATCAATCAACTAATTTGCATATCAGCTTATAATGCGCTAAGTTGACAGGTCAACAGAAATGCATGTTCAAAATATTATCACAAGAGGGAATTTCCTTCATACAGTAAATTACTTGTGTTGCATCAATCAAGCAGAAAGCATCTCACAATTTATTGTATTACCAACTAATTTTATTGTCTGATTACTGCTTGGTCATACCAGACTCTCTGTCTTTATTTTTTTTCCTTTTCTTTTCTATTTTCACAAACGTTTCACCTATTGTCCTGCAAGCTGGAGAGTTAAATGTCAGCAGTGGATAAATTCAGCATTTGATAACAAAACTATTAAGTTTTCCCTGTTTTAACACCAATGAGAGATATAGGCGCATGTATAGTGTGTGCTATAGTGTAAGCTGTTCTTCATTGCATGTATGTGTGTTAGTACGCTTGCATGCAGGGCCTGTGGGCCTGTCTCACCCAAAAGGGCATTTTCTTAACAGTTGCCTTTCTCTCGTGTGTGTTAAGAAAGGCAAATGTGCTTGTAGCAGCTGTGAGATTATTATGCTGTCATATATTACATTATACCTGTAATCAAAATGAGTGAATCATGATACTGCTGTAGGCCACATCATACTTCTTGTGTAATTAGTATGTAGGTTTAGTTTGCATCATACTTCTGAGTTAAAAGAATGTGAAAATCATTAGATTTATTAGGTAGGTTTGTATTATCCTATACTGCTGATTTACTGTGAGTGAGTTACACTGTTTCATGACATTTCATATTGCCGAGTTATGAAGAGAATATTGTATTCAGAGAGTAGGGGCCTCTCTTTTTTTTTCTTTTCTTTGTGATAGTAAGGAGAACAGAGCACATGCCACGGGAGCGTCACCCCCACCTTTGGTGGAAGCAGAAAAACAGGGAGCCAAGGTCATAACTCAGGCTCACTAAGAGTCAGAAAGAATGTGAATGCTTAGTTTTGTGGCTGTGGTGCATTTTGTATAGCTTCTTTTCTTTGTTTAGTAGCTTTCTGCCTTCACCTGAGGGTGTGCCCTAAGTATGTGACTTCAGGTCTCCATAATTGGAGTTTATTTAAAGATAAATAAGATGATTTCATATATTGCTCGTGGATCATGCACTAGATTGTATGTTGCAGTATTAGCCTGCTTCAACACTTGAACAAAACATCACTCTTTGTTTTATTATTATTATTATTATTATTACTATTATCCTTTCTCAAAAACAGAAAATGAAATTGTAGTTGTTCTTGGCTGAGAAACACAAAACCTCCTCTCTCTTTTTTTTCAAAACATTTCAAAAGACAAAAGAAACAAAAAACAAAACTCAGCACACTACACAGAGAACAACAACAAGACACAACTGAAGATGTTGTTCTTGTTTGTTCTCCTTGAATTTTAGAATAAACGTATTATATCTGCATTAGTAAATCATATGCCTAATCATTATGTGCCACTGTGATCCACAAGTATGATCACAAATGTATTCATTTATCAACCCAACAAAACAAAACAAAAACAAGTTGCTGACGGCATGAACGCTTTACACACATAAGTCAGGATGCAAAAAAGGCTGCTGCCAAATACAAATCAGAAGCGTGAGGGGAAAAAACTGAGCCCACAGACAGCTGCATGTTTGAGCTTTAATAGCTGTTTCCCTCCCTCTGATGTGTTCTTATGTAGCTCCTGCTGTAAAAAATGTGTAACCTGCTCATCAGCTTAGCAGTGACCATATATTTAATTCAGCTTCTCAATTGTGTAGCTTTAGCTGTTGTATACAGGGTTTAGCTTATTAGTTGTTAGTATAGGTGTGCTCTATATTTCAGCAATGTCTCATCTAGGATGACAGGTTTTCAAGCAGGTGAAGTGCCTCTATGCACTTAATTAGTTTAGATATTTTCTTTATTTTCTTCATCTCATATGTCATTGTACTGAATTTGAGCAAACCTTAAGCTTGATGCAGACTACTTTTAACAATTATCCACCTCACATCATAACTGACTAAGGTGCCTCTTTATATTAATATTATTTCATTATTAATGCAATTATCTTTTTATATAACAGCAATAGTATATTACAATATTTTATTTATATTTTATTTTGTATCCACCAAGGGCTGCGGGTGATCTGCAGTTTCACCCTTTCCCAAGCTGGAGACATCTTCCTTTTCACACACTTTCCTTGGCTGAACAATGACAGAACCTTAATATACCTTATGCATCTCTCTATTTCATTTAATATGTGTTTGTGTGAATTATTTACTTTCATTCATTCTATTCATTCTGGGCATGGTCTTCATCCCAACTATGTTTCATTGTTAATACCAGTTTACAGGTTGTTATCCTTGCTATTATTAGTTTGAATACATTACAGTTAAGCTCTAATTTAATTTAGCCTTTTGTTTATTTTACTTTTTTTGTCTGTCTCTCCCTTTCATCTGTCTGGGTGGTTGCAGCTAATCATTCTGTGTCGGGCGTTCTCTGTGTCTTACAGTCACGTGCAAAATGTCCCTCTTTTCCACAGTTCCAGCATTTAGTGCTAAAACCACTGGGTGTTCTCTGTGTCTTACAGTTACGTACAAAGTGTCCCTCTTTTCCACACTTCACTGGTTCACACCTCTACCTCTTGCTCTTCCTCTATGCATTCCTCCCCCTTTCTTTTGGATTACTCCTGCTCCGGCTGTTTTTTTTCTAAACATTCCTCATCAGGTGTTAATTTTGCTTGTTTATTCCCCATTTTCAAAGATTTTGCTGGGCCGTCACTGGCACGCTTGACTTCAGGGTGGTTGCTGATACGCCCTTCTACTTCACTTCTAAAAAATGAAGCGGTATCAGTTTTACGAGATGAAACTCAACCGTTCTCCTTTGTCACCAGTACGTGAGCCTCAAGCAAAGAAAACAAATAAAATAGAAGTAGTTCAGCGGCGTATTGTGCTGTAAAATAAACTTACTTCCAGACACATACACACATAGACATTTGCGCGCTTTTACAGTTTGTTACGAAGTAATTACGGCTACCTCTAAAACCTAAGTCTAATTCGGTTCATTTTGGCGAATCCTCACCTATTTTATTTTTCTATTTTGTTTGTTATTCGGTTCATTACGGCGATTCCTAACCAAAATAGTGTTTCTCTCACCCTCAGACGTCTCACTGGTGGTTCGGATTGTCAGACTGAATCCCACCACCGTGGACCAGACTATAAACACCGGCCTGGACCCGAATTAACGTCCCAGGTCTTTCGGCCTCGTCTAAGAGGGCTGTGCACAGACTTCGGTGCTGGCTTCCCACGGCGTCAGGAGTCAGTGCTGGATCCTGGAACAGAGTCACAGATAACAGTTCTGATGTTTCTGCCCCGGCTACGAAGGACCAAAATAAATGTCAAGAGATTTATTCTAAAGACACTTCTTCAGCTAAGAGTCTAAGAGTGAAGAGACACACACTGCAGATTTTTACTTGCAAGGGCGGTCACAGAACGCTCACATCAGAGTGGGGGCCCTGTGATCAGTGCTCTGTTACCGCTCTGGTCTTTATTTATATACAAAAGTAATACAACAGTGAATACGTCTATTCATAGGCAGAGGAATGTTAGTGCGTAGGGAGTGAAGATAAGAGTGGTTCAGGTGTATGTGTGTGTGTTGTGAGATTCAGAAGGACGCGGCCCCTCTTTTTGTTAGGGAGCGCAGATAAAAGTGTCCAGCTCTCCTCTTCCTGCTTGTTCAGCTATTATCGCTGTGAGAAAGAATTTATAAAACAACAGAAACAGGTCTTGTAGTGGACAACAGTCTAAGTCATCAAAAGGTCATCATGCAGTATTCTATCATATGTAGACTTATATCATTAAAAGCTTATACTGACTACTTAAGTACAATTTTCTTTTGACATTCACACTACAAATAAAATGCGACAGCAAACGCTCTCCAGTGTGAACGCTCAAAGTGGCCCGCATGCGCAAAAGAAGATGTCACACACAACGCGCTCTGTTTGGACTCAGAGCAAACAATATTGTTTGACTGATGGCCCTTAATATAAAGACTTCGGACTTTACGTTTCCCAATTTTTGCTTTAAGTTATTTTGTTATTTACATAATAATGTAGATAACCTTCAAAGGGTAGTTGCAGATTTCGGTCAGAATCTGCAGATTATACAGTACAAATAAAATGTTCACATTTCTCCAACGTTGTCTTCCCAACAGTTTCACTAACACCTACACTGGATGGCCAGGAAGCGTTCGCGATGTCTTCTCGGGCGCTTCTCCGACGCTGATAATTGGTGTCTGTCTCGTGTCAGTGACGTAAAAGACGGATTTAATGCGACATGACCGTTCAAACAGCAGTCGCTTTCTAAAACATCGAATATGTATCGGATTCAGTACCACATACGAAAGTGACCCAGATCGGATTTGAAAATATCGGATTTGTGCCGTTCACACTGTCATACCATGATCGGATATGGGTCGCATAGGGTAAAAAAAAATCTGATTTGATGCGCTTTCGCCTGCAGTGTGAACGTAGCCTTTTTCTCTCCTCATTTTCTTTCGCCGAAAAATTGTTTTCTGCGGTGCCGTCTT
Source organism: Pelmatolapia mariae (assembly GCF_036321145.2). NCBI lineage: Eukaryota > Metazoa > Chordata > Actinopteri > Cichliformes > Cichlidae > Pelmatolapia > Pelmatolapia mariae. The sequence continues at coordinate 35,871,043 of NC_086242.1, read as the reverse complement.
GAAGCCGATGCTGCATTCACTTACACTCGGATATCTGACCTTCACTGTGAAAACATAATCGTACATTTGATATTTGATTGAATTTTATTGTTTTAGCTTCGGGGTGGCACCTGGGGTGGCCAGTATGGTTGGGGGGGTGGCCTGTGCCCCCCCAGGCCACCCCACTGGACACGCCACTGATTTAAAACAATCGTGCGTTTAAAACATACATACGTTTAAAAAGCCTGTAATTCTGTACACACCTTGTGCCTGTTAGAGAACTCGTTCCAGCTGTAAAAGCGGCAGTTTCTAAAGAAACGGGTCCTCTGCCGTTCTCCCGAACTCCTAAAAATTAAGCTTTTGTTTTAGGAAAAAAAATAGTTTGAATATCCTATAATATGTTAACATAACACATTTAAAAATACAATAATAGGTTTTGTTTTACTTACCGTTTACGATGTCCATGTTATAAAGAACGATGTTAGTGTTGATGATCGCAAAGAAAATGGTGTGCTCCGCAGCGGATCTTGATGCGTAAATGGCTAAGGATTTCGGGCTCTGAGCGTGTTTTATATAGGATGGGTGTTTCCAAAAAGAAGGTATGTCTCCAACCAATTCAAATGAGACCCTTCAGGGCTTTTGCCTTCTCAAGGAATTACAAATGAGCCGATACTTCAGACAATCGGCGGGGTCCCCGCTCGACTGCCACACCTTTTCCTAAGGAATTTCAAAAGAAATGATACCGGCCATTTTAAACAATAGGTTGGGCCCTTGTTCACATGGTACTCTCAACAACTAAGTGATACACCTATCTTTTACCTTTTCCTGAGGAATCACAACAATTAAATGATACCCGCAGTGGGCTTTTGCAATCCTGAACAATTTCAAACAATTAACCGGCTGTTTAAAAGACGGAGCAGGTCTGTGCGACTGGTTTTAGAAGTATCACTGCAGCGTTTATTTTCTAAAGGTCTGAATGTTATTTGCGACCATCTGTTGTGTTAAAAACTACTCTGAAACCATGAAACCCCTTACGGAAGAAATTCCCGTTTGATACGTTTTTAAATAAATAAAATGCTTGCATCACAGCATGCTGTGACATCAGAATCACAAAATGAGTGTGATTAAAACACAATTAGTTTGAAAGAGCGATATTGGCTGCTTTGGGGTAAAAGGTGACATTGTGTGCAACATGTTTTTTTTTTTTTTGTTGTTGTTTTTTTTTTATAAACCTGTCCCGTTTGGTTCTTTTGCCATCAGAATTATTGTCTAAAGGCGAAGAAAGATGCCCAACGGATTTACTTTACCAAATGGACCATCCCAGCCTTGCCGTAATGGTCCATTTGATTTACCTTTTATTGTTTATTTTATTTTATTTTATTTTTTTTACTTGCTAGATACGGGACAGGGGAAAAGAAAAGGGAGAAAGAAAGAGGGAAAAAAAAAAAAAAAAAAAAAAAAAAACAGCGGAGAAGAGGGACGGGGATAAAGGGCAAAAAACAAAAACCAACAAAATAAGCAGACAAAAAATACATATATCGATCACCTGGATCACCTGTTGAGAAAGAAAAAAGAAAACAAGCAGAAGAAAACGAGAGTAATAGAATAAACAACATCACAATGATATATGGGAATATAACACTAAATACTTAATATTAAACATTATTGTGCAGCACGTAAGATCGACAGCGCACAGTGTGCTTTGAGGTAGGAGCCAAAAAGGGTGTAGTTTGTGTGTGTGAGCACCTGTGTGTACACCTGTGAGCATGAGCGCGCTTGTATTTAAAAGGTTCCTTAATGTAATGATCTGCTAGAGGGTGTGGGGGGCCACAGTCCCATCCTCCAGGGCATGAAGCAGGTATGGAGGAGATCAAAACTCCAGACATCCAGAGGCCCCCAGAACACAAGAGACCAAGGAAGACCAACAGAGGGGCAGCCGCGCCACTGTCCCAGAAAGAGCTGAGGAGAGTCCCAGATGAGGGATCACTCAGCAGCCGCGGAGCAGAAGCCAGGGGGGGTTGCAGTGACGTGCCCGTGAGCTCCGCCGGCAGCCAGCTGTGCCTGAGTGACCGAGCCCCAGGCCGAGAGGCCGAGGGCACCCCACCCCCGAAGTGGCCCGAGCGAGCCCCAGGTTCCAGGCCCCGATAAGCAGCCATCAAGGAGTGAGCCGGTGTGTACCCGGACGCCCACCCCCGGACACAAAGAACCACCAACGCATCGATGTCTGAGGGCGTCTGCCACCGGCAGGGGAAGTGGTGGGGGGAGATAGGCCTCCAAACCTTGGAGGGCCTGAGATGTCCCCAGAGAGGTGGCGTCTGATACCCAACCTGACATATAGACACAGACATACAGGCACACTCAAATACAAACATCCATTCCCACCCTCATGCTCTCATAGGCAATTACTCCACACTCAACCAACGTGGAGACAGACATAAAGAGACGCTGTACACACAATCACACTCCCCAAGCGTACTCTAAGAACCGGGTCTAGGTACCCTTGCCCCTGGAGGGGGAAACTGCACCCAGACCCAGGTGGTGTTACCCTTTTCCCTGCAGTGGGGAGAAGCAGACTGCCCCGACTCCGCAGCAGCAGGGAGGCCCCACACACCAGACCCCAGTCGGACGGCCAACTCCTCCTCCTAGCCCACCCGCTCCAGCAGGCCGCAGAGACCGGGGGTGTGAGAAGACTCCAAACCTCCCTCTACCCGCTCATATGTAGTGTTGATGTATATGTGTTCTAAGGTGCAATTAAAACCCAGGAGGGCATGGAGCTACCTGCCAGAGAGCAGCAGGTAAGCGCATAGCCCCTCCTGATAGCCCTCAATGTCTACGTGTATTTAAAATTGAGAGGTGGGCAACGACGCCAGGGGTGAGGTGTACACCCTGATGGTAATTTGGAGTCCGTGTTGTGAGCCCACCCCCAAGATCCTATATGTATGTGTTATGAGAGTGTGAGTAATGTGAATGTCTAAGTTGTGAGATAAAATTGAGGCAGAGGCAGCCACAAGGGGACAGAGGGGGGGATGCCTCCTCTGCACCCTGGTGACACACCCCTACCCCAAGGCCCTGCATGTGTGGGTGATTGTGGTGGAGCGGGAAGAGGGAGGCAGCTGGAGATGGGGAGGGAAGGAAGGGAGGGGCAAGTGACCCCTCCCTGGGGCCAGCTCCCCCGCTGACCCCAGTAGGCACCCCCATGCTCTGCAACCCGCCAGGGAAAGGGGGCCCAGGCCCATCCGGACCAGGGCCCAGTGCAGCAGCGCCGCCCGGCCCCACAGAGCCCGGGACAGCCCACCCGACCCCACTACAGAGAAAACTGCACCCACCCCATCATCCACTCATCTTCCAGACTACACAAGACAATAGACGCTGAGATCTTCCTCCACCTCTCCTATATCTCCCCCTCCTGCAGAGAGAATTCCTGAGAAGAGGAAAGCTCCTGCAAGATGTGACAACCTCCCCCACCAGTTGAAGAGTCCCCCAGGTGGCTCGATGCACTGGCGGCGCCCTGCGCCAGGACTGGGCCCCCATATACCCACCCGCCCACAACCCCAGCAACACACCAACCAGGACCTGAGCCCCCGAGGCCCGGCCAGGGCCCCAGCCCAGAGACGGAGCGCCCCCAGAACCTCACGCCCGTCCCGGACCCACCCAGGGGCAGCCAGGCTACCAGGTCAGTAACCCACGTCCGTCAGCACAGACCCTCCCCTAGCCCCGCTGCACGCAGCCACGAGGAAACCGTCACCTAAGAGCCAACAGAGCCCTTAATTGGCCATGACCGCTACCCCGGGTTGAGCCCCCCAAGGAAGATGCTCCTGGGGAACCCCCCGACGCCCTAAGCCTGTCCCTACCCCCACACCAATCACAACAGTGAAGGTGGGACCAAACTATGACCCCCCCCCACCCCCACTAGGTGATGGAGCTGATCAAAGGAGCCCAGAGCAATTGATCTGATGTGGTGGCAGAGGCTGTATCAAGACTAATGTAATCTAATAGATAATTTCTATATTGGTTAGAATTAAGATTATTTTTATTTTTCCAGTTCATGAGGATTGTTTTCTTGGCTATGCATAGGGCAGTGAAAACCATATGGGCTATATTCTTTTCTGAAGTGACATTATCTAAGCTGCCCAACAAACACACTAAAGGGGAAGTTGGAATGTTACATTTCAGACACTTCGATAAGTCTTCACATATCTCACGCCAAAACTTCTGAACTGGTGGACAGAACCAAAGAGCGTGGATATAATTGTCCGGTGAATTGGTTTGGCAGTGTGAGCAGTTGTTGGTAGACATAAAGCCCATCTTGAACATCCGATGACCTGTATAGTGCATTCTATGTAGTATTTTGTATTGAATTAATTGAAGACTGGGATTTCTAATTAGATGAAAGGTTTTTAAGCAAATCTGAGACCAGAAGTTTTGGTCTAAGTTAACTGATAAATCCGCTTCCCATTTTGCAATAGGAAGTGATATGGATTCATCTGTTTTAGAAAGCATTCTGTATATTTTGGATAGTAATTTGGGGGTTTTAAGAGTAAAAAACTGATCCACACTTGGTGGTGTTTGTAGTTCAACTTGACCCGGTTTAAATTTCTTTTTTATTATGGATTTAATTTGTTGATATTCTAAAAATCTTTTCTTGTTGATCCCATATTGTGTAACTAATCTGTCAAATGAAATAAATTCTGTTCCTTCTAGTATATGTTCTAAATATTTGATTCCTTTACCACTCCAATCTGAAAAGTTTATCATATTATTGTTTTGTAATATGTCAGGGTTGTTCCAGATAGGTGTACGTTTGCATGGGATTAATGAAGACTCTGTCAACTTCAGAAACTCCCACCATGCTGTCAGAGAAGAGCTGATGTTGACGCTTTTGAAGCATTCATGTCGTTGGATATTTGAGCTGATAAATGGTAGATCTGAAATCTCTAGATTATTGCAAAGTGCTTGTTCTACATCTAGCCAAGGTTCATCTAAGAGGGTATTGTTGGGAAATCAGTTTTACACCCGGTTCTTTTTTATTCCTCGGGCCTCCAGAGATGGCACCGGACCCAGTAGTCATTTTTACAAAATCTTTATTCATCTTTATTCATCTTCATTTAAGCATGCACTTCTAGAAGGGAAGACGAGGCCAGTGTCCCTCTGCAACAATCTTCACCCCTTTGTTAGTCACAGCCAGCTTTATAGAGACGACCCTATCATAAATCCCCCACAGTGTGCTGCAAACTCTGTGTCTGTGTCTATGTGCACGAGCACGTGAGTGCGTGTGTGTGCGCGTACCCGTATGTCTATGTGAGTGCTCGTGAGTGAGTGTGCATGTGGATGTGTGAGTGTAACAGTTTAAGCACTGTGTGTGTGTGTCTCTGCGTACTAACCCGGTCATAAAAGTCCATCTCCCTTCCAGACCACAGTTATCAAGTTACAAACTTTGAGACCCCCACACAGGTATCCTCTGGGGAATTTCCACTTAACATTAACTCCTTTCTGTCTTAGCTTCACAATTCAAACTCTCCTAAGTTCATTACACAGTCAGGCCTTTATTTATATCCAGGGCAGTGTCAGTGTCTCTACAATAATTCTACATTCTATCTTAACACATTTCTAAACTCTTAAAACAAGCTAAACATTCCTACATGTCTAAACTCTAAAATAAGCTAAACATTTCTACAGTATGTTTTACCCATCCTGAGATAAACTGAAGCCTGTTGGCTAAGAAGTAGTGCTGAAAGTTAGGTAGTTCTAATCCTCCTTTATCCTTGGTTTTGGTGTTTTTAAGCTTATATGTGGGGGTTTATCTTTCCAAAGGAATTTGGACATATATGAATCTAGAGATCTGAACCAATCTTGCAGAGGTTTAGTTGGGATCATTGAGAATAAATAATTTATTTTTGGTAATACCATCATTTTTATAGCGGCAGCCCTTCCCATGAGTGATATGGGTAGACATTTCCACCTAGCCAGATCACCTTCTACTTTCTTTAAAAGTGGGATATGGTTTAATTTAGTTAGATCTGCAAGCTTGGGAGAAACATTAATACCTAAATATTTTATATTTCCCGATTGCAGTGGAGTAGAAGAGGAATTATGGAAGGAGCAATTAATCGGAAGGACTGTAGATTTTGACCAGTTAATTGAGTAATCTGATATTCTTGCAAAAGAGTTTATCAATTCAGTCACCCCAGAGATATTGGTTTGTGAATTTTGGAGAAAGAGTAACACATCATCTGCATAAAGGCTGATTTTATGTTCCACGTTCTTGCATTTTATGCCCTTAATTACTGAATTCTGTCTAATTGCTGCTGCTAGTGGTTCGATAAAAATTGCAAACAGTGAAGGGGAGAGTGGGCATCCCTGCCTGGTGCCCCTCAGAAGACAGAAGCTGGAGGATGTTTGGTCATTTGTTCTGACACAAGCTGTTGGGGAATTATATAATATTTTTAACCAGTTGATGAAAGAAGATCCAAAACCAAATTTGTGTAAAGTTCTGCATCTAAAGAAAATATTATAGTTTCAAGGTTTTTACTGTATGAGTAGTCTATCAAATTAAGTAATCTACGTGTATTTGTTGATGAGTGCCTACCTTTTATGAAACCAGTTTGGTCAGGATGAATTAAGAGGGGGGTTATTTTCTCTAGTCTCTTCGAGAGAGCTTTGCAGATTATTTTAAGGTCTACATTTATAAGGGATATTGGACGATAGCTTGAGGGATATACAGGGTCTTTGCCTGGTTTTAGCAGGAGATTAATGTTTGCAGAATTCATATTTGATGGAAGTCTGCCATTTTCTTTGATTTCCAACAACGTTCTGTAAAAAACTGGTGCTAGAATCGTCCAGAATTCTTTGTAGAATTCTGCAGGAAAGCCGTCTGGACCTGGAGCCTTATTATTGGGCATACTTATCAGGGCTTCCTGGACTTCACCTGATGTCAGTGGCGAATCCAGTGCAATTGCTTGAGAGTCTAATAATTTTGGGAGAGTTATGTTGTCTAAAAACTGATCAATTTCCTTTTTAGATGGGTTTAGTTGTGGTGAATACAACACTTTATAGAAATCCCTGAAAATGTTTATTTGTTTCGGTTCATATATTGTGTTCCCAGATGAGTCTTGAACAGCACATATAGTTGTTTTTTCTTTATTTATTTTTAGCTGGTTTGCTAGAAATTGACCGGATTTATTACTATGTTCATAATTTTGTAAGCGTAGTCTTTGTACTAAGAATTTTGTTTTTTATCAATTATCTCATTTAATTCTAGTTTTGTTTTGCGTATTTTGTTCAATGTTTCCTGATCTTGGTGGGACGCATAGGCTTCTTCTAGTGATTTGATGGTTTTTTCTAATTCCTGAATATTTTTGTTTTCTTTTTTCTTTTTATGTGATGAGAAAGAAATTATTTTACCTCTCATCACAGCTTTCCCTGCTTCCCATAAAACAGAAGCTGATGTTCCGGGAGTGTCATTAAAGTCTAAATATGAAGTCCACTCTTTTTTAAAATATTTAATAAAGTCTTCATCTTTAAGCAGTGATGTATTAAATCTCCAGTTTTTACTTGGCGTAGTATTATTCTTGTGCATTAGTGTTAAAGATACAGGAGCATGATCGCTGACAGCTATAGGGTGAATCTCAGTGTCTGAAATGTCACTCAGCAGTGAGCTGCTGACCAAAAAATAATCCAGACGAGAGTAGGAGTGATGAACATGTGAGAAAAAAGTATATTCCTTACTGGTGGGGTGAAGGGAGCGCCATGCATCGCAAAGACCAAAGTCGCTCATATACTGTTTGATTATATTTGTGGGCTGCCAATTACGCTGAGTTCCTGCTGTATTGAGCCTATCCATTTCTTCATTTAGTCCAAGGTTGAGGTCGCCTCCAAGAACAAGTGTGCCATCTAAGTGTTCAGAGAGTGCACTGAAAAAAACGTGAAAGAATGAGGGATCATCAACATTTGGACCATATACACTTACAATACATAGCTTTTTATCAAGTATAGATAGTTTAATGATTAAGAATCTACCCTCTGGATCTATAACTGTATCGAGTACTGTGAAATTAATATTTTTATGTATTAAAATTGCTACTCCCCTTTGTCTAAAATTATAACAAGCTCAGAACACATTAGGAAACTCAGGTGTTTTAAGTTCATTCCAACCTCTAAGAGGTCTATGGGTCTCTTGTAAAAGGACAACATCTGCCTGTAGTTTTTTGAGTTGGTTAAATATTTTTAACCTCTTTTCTCTGGGGCCAGCTCCATTTACATTCCATGTAACGAATCTTAGTGCACCCATAGATGTGTGTGTATAACTAGGGGTGTACGCTGTGTGTGTCACTTAGACAGGTGGGGAGAATACATCACTTGTTCATAAATAAAGAGAGGGAGAGAGAGAAAGAATGTGTGGTGAGATGCTCCCCGAGTCTGACTATGTGTTTGCATATTTACTAATATGAGTACGCTTGGCTTAAGTGTGTGTATCCTGTAGGTCTGTGTGCGCTGTCTGACTGATGTAAATGTGCTGCCGTTGAGCGCATGACTGTGCGTGATCGTGCTGTGCGTATGTGTCGAAATAAAGGATGTTGTTTGTGGATGAGTGTGGAAGCAGGTGATCAAAGCAGTGAAAGAAAGAAAAAAGAAAGAAAGAAACCAAGGACAAGGGTGAGCAGCATAAAAACAAGAGGAGGAAAAAGAGAGAAGAAAAAACGAGAAGAAAAAAAAAAACTCGGAAACATTCCAATCAAACCATTGATGGAGAGTGACGGTGTTAATTCTGCTATGATATCACACTTAAGATGTGATTTGATACTAGTAAGTTAAACAGATGTTAATGCAAGTTAGTGTGAGTGGATGGGAAAAGGGTGTAGCGGATTCTTATCTGGTGTGAAGTTAATACAGCCACGGAGTGATGTCGGGGTCGCGGAAAAGCTGTCCGTCCACGTACAGCCGGTCCACAGCGATGACAGCGCGGGAGCCCTTCTGGATGAAGCCGCGTCGGATTGGGAAGAGGACCCTGCGTCGTTCCAGGATCTCTTTGGGGAACTGGTCGTTCACGCTGAAGTCCGTTCCTTTTAATTCCCTGCCGTGGCTTTTCACAAGTTCCTTTTGTTTGTAGTGGCCGAATTTGGCCACGATAGGATGTGGTCTCCCGGCCGCAGCCCGAATGGGGCCGAGGCGATGCACCCTATCGAGGACGATGTTCTTCACCGTGTCCTCCGGCAGCTTCAGGTGGGTTTTGATGAAGCTTTTTACCGTGGTCTCCGCGTCCTCTCCAGCGGCTTCTGGAATACCAGAAAATACCAGATTATCACGCATGCTACGAGCTTGTAGATCAATAACTGTTTCTTTTATTTTTTTATTTTCTCTATTGAGCTGGGTAACATTTTCTGTGAGACATTTCACCGACTCCCTTAGCGTGGCATTTTCAGCAGCGAGCGTTTCCACCTGCTGCTGGCTGAACTCCAGGGATTCTCGCAAGCATTTCAATTCCCGGTGGAGAATCTCCACCAAGGACAGCCTTGCGTCGAAACTGGACAATCGCTTGTCGATTGACTCCAGTATGTCGGCAATATCTTTGCCGGCTGGCGATGTTGTGCCGGGGGAATCTGCCTGGCGAAGTCTTTTCGACGATGGCGTCTCAGATTTGGCCGGGGAAGCTGCACACTGGGCCTTCTTCATCACGAGATCCTGAAAGCACTGATCAATGTAATCTTGGAGAGCCTCTAAACTCTCCCCGTTGTTCTCCAGGGTGTTGGAGATTATTTAGACAAATATTGTTAGTTATAAGACAATTGATAAGTGTATTTGGTAATACTGAAGCTTAAAGGAATATGTTCAAATCTAAACTACCATTTGCTTTAATTTTCCGCCAAAATCTCCGGCGTCTGACGTCAGTTACAACATGAGTCGCTTACCTTGTCCGTCACTTCCGTCACTTACCTCCCTCACTCCTCAAGTCTCCTCCAGCAGTCCATTTCACCTCTACACCACACCTCACCTCTACACCACACCTGCATAACTAAATGTTGAGACACGCCAAAGCGATAAAAATAGTTTAATTAAAAACCCTATGGTTTGATTAAATTAAAACCCAGTTAAAAACACATGAACTCATGTAACCCCTCTGATGCCCTGTGTGTTTCCACACATGAACTCGCATACCCCCGAGCACACCTGAACGTGCATGCGCACACGCACGAAACCGGTCAAACAGGTTGTCAAACCGGTTTGGTTAGTCCATATTGGACTAATGCCATCGTATTACTACTGTTACCCACCAGCTCGATAGCTAGCTGGGAGCTCAAACGTCACTAGAGCCAGCGAGAATGGCACGGCATTTTCAGATCACCGCGATCTTTCGCTACTCAAGTTAAATGTGATATATAAGTCACTTAGATAACTTAAAAATGATATTGTTTGGCTTTTTTTGTGTGTGTTTTACTTGTTCATGAGTAAATCGGTTTGGCTGAGATTAAAGTTATTGTATTGTGTGATACCACTGATTTCCTTTCTGATCTGATACCAAGTAAAATTCAGGGTGGCATCGACGATACTGATCCCATACCGATACTCTGTACAAAAACTTAATGTTTCATTGTATTTCATAATACAATATATAATTGTATTATGTAATTGTAATAATAATATAGCTTCATAATGATTACAGGACATCAGACTACTTGTTCTTATTGCTTAATTAAAAACCTGAAGTTGTGCACTATTTGAGCATGTTGCCTGCCTGCAGCACTAAAGGACTCCGCGAGAGACGTCTGTCTCACCCTAGCAGCACCTGTCCCTCTCCTCCTCTTCAATTCACCTCAACATAAGCTCATCATATTCTGTGATATCATTTACTCCAAGGTGTTTGACGAGGTTAGTGGTGTTGCCACAAAACCTCACTGTCTTGCCACATGTATCCCAAACCGCATTTTGGCTGTGTAGGTAAAATACGTCCACACATGACTCCGTTTACGCTCAGCCATTGTTGTGAGTGCGAACGCCAGGGGCTACGACACATTTATACAACCGTATTTCGCATATGACTATGAAAGGCGTAAGAGGAAGTAGTTCTCTCCAATTTAGACGATCCAAATGATATAGTTCCAACAGGAACACAGTGGAAAGACACTGTGTTCCTGTCAATGAAAAACTACAAATTTACCCCAAAGTACTAAAATATTGATATTTTAATATGAGAATCGATTCTTGAACATAAATTACTGGTATCGGAAGAATCGAGTGAGCTTTTGCAGCGTTTTTCTTATTGCTGGTGTTTCCTTAAGTTGCAGTCCGTTTGGCCTCCCAGGGCCACCGTATCAGAGAGCCAGAGACCTGGATTGCAGGTCATCATTTTATTGTTACATGCCATAAAATACCTGTATTATGTCCTAAAGCCTCTGTAACACAGGATTCTATTATCTGTGGGTCCACCTTGGTACACGTCTTGACACACCTTATCAGATACATACCATTTACAGACATGAAAATTGTGCAGCTGATGCTGCAGGTGTTTAAAATGGTCATACCCAGGCATACTTGGGATAAGATAAACAATATAAAAAAGTACACCTGCTGTAATAAGCAGAATCCAGCAATCATTAACATTTAAAGACAGAAACCTGTAACCGCCTAATTCACACTACCTCATTGCTTTCTTTACTGCCACCTTCACTTCCTGCTCTTCCGTCAGTGTCCACATATACTACCATTTTGATCCATGCAGTGAGAAACCACAGAAGCCTTTCTCCTTGTTGTGAGTAAACTTCTTCTGCATCATTTTTACTCCGGGGGCAGAAACAGCACAAATAAGATTGTTATTTGTTTGTTTATTTCTCATTAAAAAGCTTTGAAATTGAATGCATTAGCACTTATACAAAATAATTATGATTTAAAAATGCTCCATGCAGTTTTTATTTACTTTAAAAACTTTTATTATTTTACTTATTTTCAATATTTGAATGGATTGTAGTGGAAATTCAAAAAACAAATCCTCAGTCAAATTGAAAGGTTCTGCCCCCCAGTCTTTGGTCGTGTACTTGAAACACCTAACAAATTCTGAGTCTGTGAATCGATAAGACGAGCAGCAGTGTGGTTTATAAGAAGCTGGGATAAATAATCTGGGACCTGGCCATTTAGTGCTCTGTATGTGCAAACAAATCCTAAAATCTATTGGGAGCCAATGCAAAGAATGTAAAGTAGGAGTAATGTGATTGCAATTTGCAATGATTTATTTTTTTTACTTGTTATTAAGAAAAGGTTTTACAGTCTTATGTAACAGTCTTTTGCCTTCCTTTGTCTGTTGGCTGTAACTTTTAGGACAGTTAACGGTTGAACTGCTGTGTCTGGTAGTCCAGACAGTAGGTGATAGTAGTGGGGAGAATAATCAGAAAAGTACATGAGAACCAACGGGTCATAAACTTGCAAATGTGCTGGTACTCTATCCTCTCATTTAAATATGGAAAATTAATACTCAAACATACAACACAGCAGCAGTCAGTAAGGATCCATTTGTTTATTTACATTTTAATTCAACAACTGTTCATAGAACTGTACTTTGCACATTCTTACAACAATGTTGAGATTTTATGTTTGTATTTATATGTTTATATTTATTTATATTCTTAAATTTGATCCTTAAACTCATATTTCTTAAGTGAACCCTGAAAGCAGTGTTGCTATTATTGATTATATTAGATCAATTGCTTTACATCAGATGTACAACCTGAATCTGCGTGCGGCAAATGGCAACATAGATTCTGTTACGTGTTTTTAGAGGAAATACTGAATGCCTACAGACTCCAAACCCAACTTGTGGACTAACTTATATTATGTAGTAAAACACAAAAGAAGAAATGTTGATGCTGAATATATAACTTAAAGCTTCAATTGTAGAGAAAACATTTGAGACAGACAGACCAACAAATGTTATCCTCTTTATCCTCCTAAGACCCGAACTCCTTCATGGCATGCATTTTTAATCTCTCTTTGCTATGTGGGCTGATTGGGACCTGATGAATGTAAAAACAAAGCATTACCAGATTTGTTTTTACCTGATTTTTGTGTCTGAGAAAAATGAGATGCACATACGAGGACATTCATTTTAAATTTCGATAGAACAGTATAATGTCCTTGTAAGTGGATATCAGGCCCTTGTGGAGCAAAATGTAGTATTTTGGTCTACACAACCCAAAATGTAATGTCCACATATGTGGATGCCAGGTCTTAGGAGGTTAAATAATGCTTATATTACCATACCAATGAGATGGACTGTCTATCCAACTAGCCATTAAACTAGATACATACAGGTAGCTATCCCTAAAACATATTTGCTTTCTTGTGTGACAGAATTTCAGTTATATGTACTGAAAGCAAGATGTGTGGGTTCGTATAGAGGGGGTTTTACAATTAATGTTTATTATGTATTATTTTGAAGCACACATTACCTCTTTGTTTTTTGGTTCTTCTTTAAAAAACAAAAACAAAAGAACAACTGATGACAGTACAACACTAGAGACAGAAATGAGGACAGCTCAACAATCATGAAGGTCCAAATTTGTAAAAGACAGGCGGTCTGCTCTTCCCTTCCAAAGTATGGTTACATCGTCCTGTTGTTGGCTGTGTTTGTCTTAATCTTGATCTTAATCATGAAAGACAACATGGACACCCTAGAGGTAAGCAACTAGTTTTGAATAGTTTGACTGTAATGTTACTTATAAAGTTTGGCAGAAACATGGCATTGTATTCACATTTCTTCTGTTTTGGCTAACAGAGCCAAACAAATATTCATGTCTTTCTTCCATTGCCACTGATTACATGGAAATCTGCATATAATTTTGACACAGAGTCTATGCTGCTGTAACTTTATTTCATAGACTTTTTGTGATGACAAAAATCACAACCTATATATAAACCTATATATATATATTTTAAAAAATCTAAATGACATTTTGGGTTTAGAACTAGGAGCATTGCACAAAGCAGAAAGTGAATTTTGACATTCAGAGTATATCACTGTGCAAAGCAGCATCGCACTTTATATTCTTACATCTTGCTTTTGATTGAAGCTGTTAGCAGCTGAAAATCCTGTAAGGTCATTCCATGAGATATCAGTAAGAGCGTCCTGTCTAAGCTCCCAACATCCACTGATTAGTATATTTATTGAAGCTGCGTAAAATATCTTCATATTTCAAAAAACTGAAACAATAAAAATATATGAACGCTGTTCTGAAAAAACAGTCATTTTTGTTGTGTAGTGATATCTGTGTGGAAATTTAAAAAAAAAAAAAAAAGACTCAAGCTCTTACTGTAAATACTAATGTACCTGTCTGTAAAACAAGACTCATACTTTTATGTAAATTGGCAAAGGTAGGACCCAAACTGATTATAGCCACTACTTGAAAAACTTAAACAAAAAGAGCTAGTGAAGAGCCGCAGCTAGGAGCCGTGAAGAGCGATCTTCAGCAGTAACGACCAGCTAAGACACAGATAGGTGTGTAAGACTGCAACTGGTCTTCCTTGTCTTTTGATCTGTGCCATCCACAGTAGGATGGAGGCAGTCATTACAGTCTTCACTACCTCAATAAAGGGCTCTCCTAACAAGTTCACGTCTTTCCCAGAAAATATGCCAGTTATCTATGAAGCCTGCATCATTTGCTGTACACCATCTAGGCACCCAGTGCTTGAAAGATGACTTTGGGCTTTAAGTTTCGTTACTTGTTAGAATGAATAATTTTTTTATAAAATTACACTGCAGATAACAATGCTACTGCTGAACCTTTTTGTCAATACATTTTTTATTATTATTTTATATATCATTTAGCAATTCATAATTTTGTTTACCAAAAGCTTCTTTGGCACTTCATTTGTTTGATGCATCTTTGTCAGCATGTCTCTTTCTTTCAGATTAAACTGAACTCCAAGATCATTGCCCCAAGTGTTTCCCCCGTTTCTTACACGGATCATGGCTTCTGCACCTTCCTACCATTGTCACCCAAGGATGCTCTTGAAGAAAAATACATTCTAAAGTCCATTGCATGGCCTGAAACTCCACCTTTACCATCTCCTTTTTCCCAGAACAAAACCAGTGATCCAGCCCACAGCATCTTTACCATTGTCTCAGGGAGAGGAGGAGGACAGTGGCATGTTGGGGATAAACTGGAGATTATGGTCAAAATGTATGATTCCCAGAGAAATCCAAAGAAGTGTGGTGGAGATGTCTTACTTGCCCGGCTGCACAACCCAGTTCTTGGTGCAGGTGTGGCAGGGCAAGTGAAGGATCATCTCAATGGCTCCTACTCTGCTGTATTCTCTTTACTCTGGGAAGGAAGTGCGCAGGTTGAGGTGATGTTAAAATTTATCTTTTTTTTTTTTTTTTTTTAAACCTGTCCCGTTTGGTTCTTTTGCCATCAGAATTATTGTCTAAAGGCGAAGAAAGATGCCCAACGGATTTACTTTACCAAATGGACCATCCCAGCCTTGCCGTTATGGTCCATTTGATTTACCTTTTATTGTTTATTTTATTTTATTTTATTTTATTTTATTTTTTTACTTGCTAGATACGGGACAGGGGAAAAGAAAAGGGAGAAAGAAAGAGGGGGGAAAAAACAAAACAAACAAACAAAAAAAACAGCGGAGAAGAGGGACGGGGATAAAGGGCAAAAAACAAAAACCAACAAAATAAGCAGACAAAAAATACATATATCGATCACCTGGATCACCTGTTGAGAAAGAAAAAAGAAAACAAGCAGAAGAAAACGAGAGTAATAGAATAAACAACATCACAATGATATATGGGAATATAACACTACATACTTAATATTAAACATTATTGTGCAGCACGTAAGATCGACAGCGCACAGTGTGCTTTGAGGTAGGAGCCAAAAAGGGTGTAGTTTGTGTGTGTGATCACCTGTGTGTACACCTGTGAGCATGAGCGCGCTTGTATTTAAAAGGTTCCTTAATGTAATGATCTGCTAGAGGGTGTGGGGGGCCACAGTCCCATCCTCCAGGGCATGAAGCAGGTATGGAGGAGATCAAAACTCCAGACATCCAGAGGCCCCCAGAACACAAGAGACCAAGGAAGACCAACAGAGGGGCAGCCGCGCCACTGTCCCAGAAAGAGCTGAGGAGAGTCCCAGATGAGGGATCACTCAGCAGCCGCGGAGCAGAAGCCAGGGGGGGTTGCAGTGACGTGCCCGTGAGCTCCGCCGGCAGCCAGCTGTGCCTGAGTGACCGAGCCCCAGGCCGAGAGGCCGAGGGCACCCCACCCCCGAAGTGGCCCGAGCGAGCCCCAGGTTCCAGGCCCCGATAAGCAGCCACCAAGGAGTGAGCCGGTGTGTACCCGGACGCCCACCCCCGGACACAAAGAACCACCAACGCATCGATGTCTGAGGGCATCTGCCACCGGCAGGGGAAGTGGTGGGGGGAGATAGGCCTCCAAACCTTGGAGGGCCTGAGATGTCCCCAGAGAGGTGGCGTCTGATACCCAACCTGACATATAGACACAGACATACAGGCACACTCAAATACAAACATCCATTCCCACCCTCATGCTCTCATAGGCAATTACTCCACACTCAACCAACGTGGAGACAGACATAAAGAGACGCTGTACACACAATCACACTCCCCAAGCGTACTCTAAGAACCGGGTCTAGGTACCCTTGCCCCTGGAGGGGGAAACTGCACCCAGACCCAGGTGGTGTTACCCTTTTCCCTGCAGTGGGGAGAAGCAGACTGCCCCGACTCCGCAGCAGCAGGGAGGCCCCACACCCCAGACCCCAGTCGGACGGCCAACTCCTCCTCCTAGCCCCCCCGCTCCAGCAGGCCGCAGAGACCGGGGGTGTGAGAAGACTCCAAACCTCCCTCTACCCGCTCATATGTAGTGTTGATGTATATGTGTTCTAAGGTGCAATTAAAACCCAGGAGGGCATGGAGCTACCTGCCAGAGAGCAGCAGGTAAGCGCATAGCCCCTCCTGATAGCCCTCAATGTCTACGTGTATTTAAAATTGAGAGGTGGGCAACGACGCCAGGGGTGAGGTGTACACCCTGATGGTAATTTGGAGTCCGTGTTGTGAGCCCACCCCCAAGATCCTATATGTATGTGTTATGAGAGTGTGAGTAATGTGAATGTCTAAGTTGTGAGATAAAATTGAGGCAGAGGCAGCCACAAGGGGACAGAGGGGGGGATGCCTCCTCTGCACCCTGGTGACACACCCCTACCCCAAGGCCCTGCATGTGTGGGTGATTGTGGTGGAGCGGGAAGAGGGAGGCAGCTGGAGATGGGGAGGGAAGGAAGGGAGGGGCAAGTGACCCCTCCCTGGGGCCAGCTCCCCCGCTGACCCCAGTAGGCACCCCCATGCTCTGCAACCCGCCAAGGAAAGGGGGCCCAGGCCCATCCGGACCAGGGCCCAGTGCAGCAGCGCCGCCCGGCCCCACAGAGCCCGGGACAGCCCACCCGACCCCACTACAGAGAAAACTGCACCCACCCCATCATCCACTCATCTTCCAGACTACACAAGACAATAGACGCCCAGGCTGAGATCTTCCTCCACCTCTCCTATATCTCCCCCTCCTGCAGAGAGAATTCCTGAGGAGAGGAAAGCTCCTGCAAGATGTGACAACCTCCCCCACCAGTTGAAGAGTCCCCCAGGTGGCTCGATGCACTGGCGGCGCCCTGCGCCAGGACTGGGCCCCCATATACCCACCCGCCCACAACCCCAGCAACACACCAACCAGGACCCGAGCCCCCGAGGCCCGGCCAGGGCCCCAGCCCAGAGACGGAGCGCCCCCAGAACCTCACGCCCGTCCCGGACCCACCCAGGGGCAGCCAGGCTACCAGGTCAGTAACCCACGTCCGTCAGCACAGACCCTCCCCTAGCCCCGCTGCACGCAGCCACGAGGAAACCGTCACCTAAGAGCCAACAGAGCCCTTAATTGGCCCTAAATTTTAGCCATGGCCATGGCCATGGCTAAAATTTATCATTTTTAAATGTGGTTTTAGGTGTTGTTAATCTATTTTCCAGTCAACTTTAAATTCTGCAAAAAGTCAAGGGCCCCAAAATTATGCGTCAGTATTAACTCAGGCTGGTATTTAACTATTCAGAAAGTGATGAATTTGTACCTGGATCATGAGCCTCTTTATTTTACTCTACTTGAATAACAGTAGCCATATCGCTGAGACTTGAGGCTCAAGGCGTTTGGCAGAAATACATGAAATGACCATTTTCTGCTGCTTATCCTGGTTCAGATTGCAAGGTCAGCAGTCCAAGTAGAGAAGCCCAGACCTCCCTTTCCAGAGCCACCGGTTCTATGAGCTAGAACCATGTCCTACTGTTCCACCTCCCTAACCCTAACCTGATACCTTGTCCAGGGGTATTTTTTTTTTGTTTGTTTGTTTTGTATAGCAAAATTCATTACAACAGCAACAACAGCAATCAAAGTGTTGCTGTTGTTGCAACACTTTGCAACACTTTCTGTACAAAGTTATTTTGTACAGAATTACAAAATAACTAGTACCAAATAACGCGGTGGTTCCCAAACTTTCGTACCCCCCCCTCCCAAACACATCCTCCAACCACACATACCCATATTTTGTTTTCAAACTCCATTGCTGTTTATTTCACACCTCAAACATTTAGTAAGCAATTAAACAAATAAAAGTGAACTGCAATAGAGCAGGCCAAAACCGAACAAGCCAGAGAGGAAGGAACCCGACGCTACGCAGAATTAGATCGGCTAGTGAAGAAAAGCTGTCGGAAAGACAAGAAAGAACGGCTAGCATGAAAAGGTGCCGAAACTCAGGAAGCAGCGGATCGGAATGATTCCAAGACCCTATACCGCATTGTAAACGAGTTTACGATGCAGGACCAATGCAAACCAAATGACTACGTCATGTGATGAGCACACGGTGCCCATACAGGAGTTGGCATCCATTGGTCTGATCAAGACCGTCTTGGCGACCTCGATTTCGCTGACAATATCGTCTTACTTGAGGAAGACGAGCTGAAGCTACAGCAAGAAACGACCGATCTAAGAAGAGAAGCTGGCAAGATTGGCCTGAGGATCAGCTCTGAAAAGTCGAAGATCATGTGTGTCAGCTCCAAGGACCCACGACGAGGGATCTACATCGGGACACAGCAGCTAGAAGAAGTGGAGAAATTCACCTACCTCGGTAGCGTGATTTCCCATGACGGCGATGCGGAGGTGGATGTCAAATGCTGCATTGGAAAGGAAGCTGCGGTATTTCGGAGGATGAACATGATCTGGTCCTCCCCGACCATCTCCCTCAAGATCAAACTCCGCTTGCTTAATTCGATCGTGATCCCAACCGCCACTTATGCCAGCGAGACTTGGAAGGTGTCGACCTGTATCAACACCAAGCTCGACGTCTTTCAGAAGCGATGTCTTCGCCGGATTCTGAGGATCCGCTACATTTATGTGTGGACGAGGAATACGTAGTTCGTCACGCAACGTCAAAGGTATGTGCCTTTTTTCACGTCACGCTGTGCGCCACGTTATTGTTTACATGATATGAATTTCTACAATGGCAGCTTGAGACAAAATACTGTTACTCCTAATCTTACTATCTGCAGTTTTTACACACTTACATATACACACGCAGTTACTGTCCGTCCATTTAGAAAGGCAGAGGCGTCATGGTGTAATTATTTTACGTGTAGTTGTTTTTTCCTGTATGATAATATTCAACATTGCTATCAATACATTTTTCAAAAAATGCCTCTCTGTGCAAAATGGGTTCAAAAACATAAACAACTGTGGGATACTGTTTATCCGTGATTTGGACAGGGGGGACAAATTGTGGCAGGATCAGCCTGAATATTTGTATCCCACTGTAACATTACTGTATAAAGAGCTAACATCTTCAAAATGTCTGCAGTAGTTAGTCAAGAAGTAAGAAGTGTTTGTGAACTAAAAATCAAGATTGTGGGATACTGTTTGTCCGTGATTTGGACAGGCCAGCGCGTGCTCCCGACGCAGGGGAAGCTAATTCTGCAGGGGAGACCTACCTTGGCAATTGTGCAGGTGAAGCCAAAGGCAAGATATGCTTCATCATATTTTCTAGTATTTGGCTTGGAAGGAAGTTGGTTTGGAAGCATATTTGACGGTACTTCAGCTTCAGCTTTGCGTTTGTGTGGGAGCCCCATCAAAAACCTGTCAATTATGTTAGCGTGTCCAAGCGTTCTTTTTTTTTTTAAAATTCATAGGGGGACACGACCCCCCACTTTGGGAACCTCTGAAATAACTTATGACTTATAATATTAGTACCAAATATGAAATAACTCTCATACTGTACAGAAAGCCAGTGGATCATAAAAATACAAATGTGTTTTTAGATGAGATTTGAAAAGATTGACAGTAGGAGCCTGTCTGATGTGTAGGGGTAGATTATTCCACAGTTTAGGTGCTAAGACCCCAAATGCTCGATCGCCTCTGTGAACCAGCCTGGACCTTGGTATGGCTATAAGCAAAAGATCATTTTATCATCATTTTCAGACAAATATCCAGGAGCCAAGGTTTTGTAAGTCAACAATACAAATTTAAAATCAATTCTAAAGTGAACAGGGAGCCAGTGAAGAGAGGCAAGCACTTGTGAAATATGTTCACGTCTTTTAGTTAGTGTCAGAAGATGAGCTGCGGCATTCTGGACCAACTGCAGTCTTGCAATGCAGGTCCGACCAACTCCAACATATAAGGAGTTACAAGAGTCCAGCTGGAAAGTAATAAAAAATCATGGATTGCCCGTTCAAAGTTTTTAAAAGATAAAAATGAATTCACCTTAGATAAAAGCCTCAGTTTGAAAAAACGCCAGTGTACAACTGAGCTAATCTGTTTTCAAGGGTGAAATTACTGTCAAATCTAACCCCGAAATTTTAGCGTGCGACTTAATAAAAGACTCAAGACTGCGCAGGTTAAAATGAGTGCTGTGATTGCCACTTGGTCCAGACATTATCACTTCAGTTTTGTTCTCATTAAAGTTAAGGAAGTTAGAGGCCATCCAGGATTTAACTTCAACAACACACTGAAGTAAGGGTTCAAGTGGAGCAGAACAGCATCTCTTCAGCTGAAGGTAGATCTGAGTGTCATGGGCGTATGAATGGAAACAAATGTTATATTTTCTAAAACTTTGACCTAGAGGCAACCAGTGTTGGGAAGGTTACTATTAAAATGTATTCCACTACAGATTACAGAATACGTGCCCCAAAATGTATTTTGTAAAGTATTACGTTACGTTACTCAATGAGTGTAACGTATTCTGAATACTTTGGATTACTTAATATATTATCATGCTTTTTTACAACTACATGAATGTACTATTGCTGTGTGATTTATTACTTTTATGACAGGCTATTCGCCATACCAATACCAATTAGATTTTTAAATCTTAATATAAAATGAGCAACAGTAGGTTGACATTAGGTAAGGCTGCACTTTTTGTAGCGATCTCGTATAGAAAACTATTCCGCGCGTATATAAAACAAAGGTGTAAAACCGAAAAGGGACCTCTGGCTAATACGTCGGATTCGATGTCGGGCTCGTAGCCGAAAACTAGCTTTACTTTGTTGTCTGCGTCAACTTTGCTAGTGAGAGACAGAGAGAGGCGTTGAAAGGCTGCTCCAACACAGTGTACAGTCGAGTCAATGGCTTACTTACAACTGGGCTCGTCAGGGACTCTTTTGGCTGCAGTGGTTATTATTATATTTACATGCTTCCATCTCCCATTTCTGGTGGGTGACAACTCTTATTGTATGACTGTACTTTTTCTCCCTCCCTTGCGCTCACAGACACATAATGGGTATGGCAGTCCATTCTCCCTGCAGCATGGACTACACTGCCCATGAGGCTACATTAAATGGTAAAAATGGTAAATGGCCTGTATTTGTATAGCGCTTTACTAGTCCCTAAGGACCCCAAAGCGCTTTACAC
Organism: Pelmatolapia mariae; assembly: GCF_036321145.2. Classification (NCBI taxonomy): domain Eukaryota; kingdom Metazoa; phylum Chordata; class Actinopteri; order Cichliformes; family Cichlidae; genus Pelmatolapia; species Pelmatolapia mariae. The sequence continues at coordinate 35,849,127 of NC_086242.1, read as the reverse complement.
ATCCAGTCATCCACCCATTCACACACTGGTGATGGCAAGCTACATTGTAGCCACAGCCACCCTGGGGCGCACTGACAGAGGCGAGGCTGCCGGACACTGGCGCCACCGGGCCCTCTGACATTATTTAGGGCCACGCCTGTAACACTCTGCCTATTGCCTTCTTATTAAATAATTTTTGTGAATGATTTTTAAAAAATATTTCTTCACGTCATTTTGCAGGCCACAAATAGAGGTGACATGGGCCGTGAGACTGACACACAGGCATTAGAGCCTCTTAATGCGTGTTTTGTTTAGGTTTCCTCCAGTGTGGAATACCAAAAATAGAGAGAGCATAGCCAAATATATGAAACAGGAAAAGATCGCCGTGTAATCCATTTATTTCAGCAAAGTAACTGTATTTTGAATACCACCCTTTTAACTGTAACAGAAAACAGTTACTCATTTTTTCATTTTTTGTATTTCAAATACACTGGAGGCAGCATATAAATAGAGAATAAAATTGGCCTCAATATAGATCCCTGAGGAACACCACAAGTAAGGGGAACTGAGGAAGACATAAAATCTGCAAACTTCACAGAGAAAGTCCTGTCAGACAGGTATGACCTGGACTACTGTAATGAATTTCCTTTGATCCCGCAATGCTCCAAATGCAAGATCAAGATGCTGTGGTCAACAGCATCAATGGCAGTTGTCAGATCCAAAAACACAGCCCTTTTCTGTGGTGCCACGGTGCCGCGATCCCAGCAACCGCTGACGTCGGTGAGTCGGGAACTATCACCTGGATGCCGAAGCTCCTGGTAGCCATGAGAATGCGATCCGCTTTTTCTGCGAGCGAGCGGTAATCCTTCACGGCCAGCAGCGTGGAGTTGGCGAGGCCACCTCGCACCGGCATCTGTTGGAGGAAGACGAGAGTAAAGAGAAATCCACTGTCATTCATTTGTAGCGAGAGAAAGAGGAGTTTCTTTTCCTGCTTTGCATCCGAGAGGGAGTAGCGCCGCAGCAGCAGCGCCTTGAGAGCGGTGTATTTCCCTCGGGTGGGGGGATCCCGGAGGAGGGTCATCACACGGCGGGTCGACAGCGGATCCAGCAAGGCCACCACATGATGGTATTTTGTGTCGTCAGCTAAAACGCCACGAAGAGCAAACTGAGCTTCGACGTGCATGAATCACAAAGGAGGGTCTTGAAGCCAAAAATCCAGCAGCTTCACCGCCACAGCAAAAGTTAAGATGTACAACTCTGCTATCACTTCCAACAGAAAACTAAACAGCAGTGGCGTTTGTAGGGTTACTGAAGTTGGGCTAGCTGGTATATAATGATGTGCTGCATGGTGGCTAGCTACACAGCAGTACACAGTGGTTAGCATAATGTAAACACAGTGAAGCTGGAGGATGAACGCTAACTTTTTCCACTCGATAAAAGTTAACATGAGGGCTCCCGATGGTTAGTGACAAATGCAATTGCATGCAATGGACCAAACTTCAATGAGGAGAACAACTGCAATATTAGGTTAGTCATTAATATACTGCTCCATGGGCTGGGCTGTAGTTAACATTGTAAAGTTTTAAAAACTGAGCTGTAAAATGAATAGTGATGATAAAAACCGAGATACAAAGATACAAAGCATTAAAACATGTTAAAAACACAACAGCCTTAATAAACGCAGAGTAGTTTGGACCCGGAAGCAAGGGTACATCACGTCATCACTTAAAGATTGGCTATCCAACCTGCTGTGAATGTTTTAATATAGTACAGTTATTATTATCACTCATCACATCCTGTACTTTAATATCAGTCATAAGGGTGGTACTTCAAAAGCCATAGATTTTATGAATGAGTTGATACTCATTGTGAAAAGTTTGAGAACTTCTGGTCTAGATTGAAAAACTAGTTCATGCATTTATTACTTCCAGGCTGGACTACTGTAATTCATTATTATCAGGATGTCCTAAAAACTCCCTGAAAAAGCCTTCAGTTAACCCAAAATGCTAGCAGCAAGAGTACTGACAGGGACTAGAAAGAGAGAGCATATTTCTTCTGTATTGGCTTCCCTTCATTGGCTCCCTGTTAAATCCAGAATTGAATTCAAAATTCTGCTCCTCACATACAAGGTCTTAAATAATCAGGCCCCATCTTATCTTAATGACCTTGTAGTATTATATCAGCCTATTAGAGCACTTCGCTTTCACACTGCAGGCTTACTTGTTGTTCCTAGAGTATTTAAAAGTAGAATAGGAGGGAGAGCCTTCAGTTTTCAGGCCCCTCTTCTGTGGAACCAGCTTCCAGTTTGAATTTGGGAGACAGACACTATCTCTACTTTTAAGATTAGGCTTAAAACTTTCCTTTTTGCTAAAGCATATAGTTAGGGCTGGACCAGGTGACCCTGAGTCCTCCCTTAGTTATGCTGCAATAGACGTAGGCTGCCGGGGGATTCCCATGATGCATTGAGTTTTTCCTTTCCAGTCACCTTTCTCACTCAACATGTGTTAATAGACCTCTCTGCATTGAATCATATCTGTTATTAATCTCTGTCTTTCTTCCACAGCATGTCTTTCATCCTGTCTTCTTTCTCTCACCCCAACCGGTCGCAGCAGATGGCCGCCCCTCCCTGAGCCTGGTTCTGCTGGAGGTTTCTTCCTGTTAAAAGGGAGTTTTTCCTTCCCACTGTTGCCAAAGTGCTTGCTCATAGGGGTTCATATGATCATTGGGTTTTTCTCTGTATCCATTATTGTACGATCTACTGTACAATATAAAGCGCCTTGAGGCGACTGTTGTTGTGATTTGGCGCTATATAAATAAAATTGAATTGAATTGAATTAGATTGCAGTTGTTTTCAGTTTTTGTGGGATTTTGTTAACACACGGATGGCCTGAGAGTAGAAGCTCCTCTTGAGCCTCTCTGTGCTTGCCCGGATGATGCAGAACCTTCTTTAAATAATATTGACATTATTGCTTTTAAGCAAAACAAAATGCTGGAAACCTAAGGTAGGATCAATTCAAACCTTATAATATAGTGATACTATCAAAATGTGGTAAATGGACTGGTTCTTATATAGCGCTTTTCTACTCTATCTGAGCACTCAAAGTGCTTTATACAACTAATTCATTCACCCAATCACACAAGCACTTTTTCTAAACCGTTAAGTGCTTACTATCTAACATTCATACACATACACACTTCGATGGATGCATCGGAGAGCAACATGGGGTAACCTTGCCCAAGGATATGTGGCATGCAGACTGGACCAGCCTGGGATCGAACCACCGACCTTCTGGTTAGTGGCTGACCTGCTCTGCCACCCCCAATGGGCTAAAACATAATCCAATATTACCGTAAGAGGAGGTTGTTGCAATTGAAACTGTATAAAAAGGTAAAAGTTCAATCTCAAACAGACATTACTTTCTTATTGCTAGCAGGTTATCATATTGTTACCAAGGTATTACGCTACTATTACTAAATGGTTTTGCCTTTGTTTCCACATTATTACCCAAAGTTTTTGGGGTCCTTATTATTCAGTTACATAAATTCCAGCGTAATATTACTCAACTGTAATCACTGTTATTACCATTATATTACTTGGACTTTAACTGGTTATTACTGAGGTGTAATAACTTAGGAATTACATAAATTACATAATAATTACATTATTACATTCTTGTTTTTGCTTTTTTACCCTACTATTCCCACTTTATTACCAAGCTATAATAGAAAGTGCTACAAGCAGTTTATATATGCTCTTATGACTATTTTTGGCTCAAAATGACACATATATCATTGTTAATGTTGACTATGTTTTTCCCAAATAAATGTCAATTTGTCGAAGTTTGACAAGGTAATTTTGTTGCCTAAAACTAATCAAACAGTGACCAAAAGAAGAAGTAATTGTTAAAAAAAATTAAAATAAATATAAGGACCCGATTTAAGGTACAAAGTCTGATCTCCTGGGTGGAAGTCTTCAACAAAACATGACAACGGTGTTCTTGATTGACTTTTCATTTTTATTGTTTTCACTTGCTGCCATTTTACAAGTTTACCATCAACAAATAATGAATTCTGCTTTAAAAGACCATTGAGATTATTATATGCATTTTAGTGAGACCAGGCTGAAAAATTCTGCTAATCCTTTCTACCAGGTGACACTGGTTCACCCCAGTGAAGCAGTCACAGTGCTACGCAGGCTGACCAGAGAACAGCCCGACAGGATTTACTTCAAAAGCCAATTCCGCTCCGGCTCAGCCACTGAAATTACCACCTGTAATGTATGTTTGAGACCGACCCAGCAGCCTATGTGTAACTACACCGACCTTCATACAGGTGATCTGTGGTTTTGTTACAAGCCAAAGAAGCTGAGTTGTGATGCAAGGATCAGCCACTCCAAGGGAGGATTTAATCAAAACATCTCGGCCATGGAGAGAAAGCTCTTTCAAAGGTATGTTTTTTCCTGTCTACATCTCCTTGGTGTGAAATTTCAGGCACTATAAATTTGGATATAAGTCAGTTCTGAACTATATCCAAAAGAGCAAACATTAACATCATGTCTAATTCATGCTAGTCGCACCGTGTCTGATAATATCTATCAAGGTGTGTTGTTCCTGAATTGAAGGTGCAAGGTCATAAAACCAACAGTCATATATGATAATATCCTTATCTCTAAAAGTATCGATTTCTGTTATTTTATTGGGAAATTTTTTGTGTGCTTTGCCTTAGTGGTGTCAACATGAAGGTCTCCATTCTGGCTTCAGGACCTGCCAACATTACTGTGTTGCCAAAAAACAAAGGTAAAGGCCAAGTCACCAATATCCATAAATAAATAAAACAGAATGTAAGAGGTTATTCTCTTATCTCACAGAGATATGCACAAGGTGTTCTTTGCTATCAGTGGCATGACTGGTTGACTGGTGGAGATGATTAAATCATAAGACTGTGAACCACAGGGCTGTTTTGGAGTTTTGTATTTTGTTTCACTTTATTGCTCACCTCCATAACATATTATAGCAAATATCATCCCCTTATGATAAAGGTCAGTGCCCTCTGTTCTTTCTCCTGGTGTAGCCACACTTGCACTCACCTACTACCCTACATTCATATTTGTAATAAGAGGTTTGTGACGTAGGGTGCACACTAGACAGGTCACACAGACAGATCGCTCTTTAAAACACAGTCAGAGAGTGGAGCACAGAGATAGGTCCAGATATATTTCAATGAATCTTAATTGAGTGAACAAGTAGCATGGAAATACTATATATAGTGAGAGGATGTGTGTGTGTGTGTGTATATGTGTGGTCCTAAATAAAACAGAAATGAAGGTTCAATAATAATTATTAGATGACCGATATAACAAAAATGAATCATCATTGTCATATACCAAAAGTCAGTTACACAGTCATTTAATAATTAAATAAATATTTTAGGTAAATGAAATCTAATAGTGAAGTTCAAACTGTAAGAAAGTACGAATATCTATATATCCAAAGTAATAGAAAGGCATAATATTTCAATATTGGCCAAAATGGACAAATATGTAGCAAACAGAGCCCCCTTGTGGCCAAAAAAAAGTAACTGCAGTACCCAAATCCATCAAGTGTCAAAAGGCTGAGAGAAGTCATACGCTACAATTTCAGTCAAATGTCCAAAAATATTCAATATCAGGTACATGTCCTATAATGTAATACTTATTAAGGATGTAAACAATATGACCGAGTATAACTCTGTCTCCTCCTAATTTAACCTGAGTGGAGATGTGCAAAATTTTATTTGTATAGCGACAAATCACAACAACACTCGCCTCAAGGTGCTTTATATTGTACAGTAGATCGTACAATAATGGATACAGAGAAAAACCCAATGATCATGTGAACCCCTATGAGCAAGCACTTTGGCAACAGTGGGAAGGAAAAACTCCCTTTTAACAGGAAGAAACCTCCAGCAGAACCAGGCTCAGGGAGGGGCGGCCATCTGCTGCGACCGGTTGGGGTGAGAGAAGGAAAACAGGATAAAGACATGCTTTGGAAGAGAGACAGAGATTAATAACAGATATGATTCAATGCAGAGAGGTCTATTAACACATGTTGAGTGAGAAAGGTGACTGGAAAGGAAAAACTCAATGCATCATGGGAATCCCCCGGCAGCAAACGTCTTTGCATCATAACTAAGGGAGGATTCAGGTTCACCTGGTCCAGCCCTAATTATATTCTTTACCAAAAAGGAGAGTTTTAAGCCTAATCTTGAAAGTAGAGATAGTGTCTGTCTCCTGAATCCAAACTGGAAGCTGGTTCCATAGAAGAGGGGATTGAAAACTGAAGGCTGTCCCTCCCATTCTACTTTTAAATACTCTAGGAACAACAAGTAAGCCTGCAGTGTAAGAGCGAAGTGCTGTAATTGGGTGATATGGTACTACAAGGTCATTAGGATAAGATGGGGCCTGATTATTTAAGACCTTGTATGTGAGGAGCAGGATTTTGAATTCAATTCTGGATTTAACAGGGAGTCAATGAAGGGAAGCCAATACAGGAGAAATATGCTCTCTCTTTCTAGTCCCTGTCAGGACTCTTGCTGCAGCATTTCGGATTAACTGAAGGCTTTTTCAGGGAGTTTTTAGGGCTTCCTGATAATAATGAATTACAGTAGTCCAGCCTGGAAGTAATAAATGCATGAATTAGTTTTTCAGCGTCACTCTGAGACAGGATATTTCTACTTTTAGAGATGATGCGCAAATGGAAGAAAGCAGTCTTACATATTTGTTTAATATGTGCATTGAAGGACATGTCTTGATCAAAAAATGACTCCAAGGTTCCTCACAGTGTTACTGGAGGCCAAGGTAATGCCATCCAGAGTAAGAATCTGGTTAGATACCATATTTCTAAGATTTTCAGGGCCGAGTAAAATAACCTCAGTTTTATCTGAATTAAGAAGCAGAAAGTTAGCGGCCATCCAGGTCTTGACATTCCTGCAGTTTAACTAATTGGTGTGTGTTATCTGGCTTGATGGACACATAGAGCTGGGTGTCATCTGCACAGCAGTGAAAATGTATGCTATGTCTTCTAATGATACTGCCTAAGGGAAGCATGTATAACGTAAACAGAATTGGTCCTAGCACTGAACCCTGTGGAACACCATAGCTGAACTTAGTGTGTGAAGAGGACTCTCCATTTACATGCACAAATTGGAGTCTATTAGACAGATATGATACAAACCACTGCAGCGCAGTACCTGTAATACCCACAGCGTGCTCTAATCGCACTAATAGAATATTATGGTCAACAGTATCGACCGCTGCATTAAGGTCTAGCAGGACAAGCACAGAGACGAATCCACTGTCAGAGGCCATAAGAAGATCATTTGTAACCTTCTCTAAAGCTGTTTCTGTGCTGTGATGAGCTCTGAGACCTGACTGAAACTTTTCAAATAAGCCATTCCTCTGCAGATGATCTGTTAGCTGTTTGACGACTACTCTTTCAAGGATTTTTGATATGAAAGGAAGGTTGGAGATTGGCCTATAATTAGCTAAGACAGCTGGGTCTAGAGATTGCTTTTTAATTAAAGGTTTAACTACAGCCAGCTTGAAGGCCTGTGGTACATAGCCAATTATTAAAGATAGGTTGATCATATTTAAGATTGAAGGATTAATTAATGGCAGGACTTCTTTGAGTAGTTTTGTAGGAATGGGGTCTAAAAGACAGGTTGATGGTTTGGAGGAAGTAATTATTGAAGTTAACTCAGAAATATCAATTGGAGAAAAAGAGTCTAACTTAACATCGATGGTACTAAAAGTAGCTGAAGATAATATTACATCTGTGGGATGATTATTGGTAATTTTTTCTCTAATGATAAAAATTCTATTTGTGAAGAAGTTCATGAAGTCATTACTAGTTAACGTTAAAGGGATTGTTGGCTCAGTAGAGCTCTGACTTTTTGTCAGCCTGGCTACAGTGCTGAAGAGAAACCTGGGGTTGTTCTTATTTTCTTCAATCAGTGACGAATAGTAAGATGTTCTGGCTTTGCGGAGGGCTTTCTTATAAAGCAGCAAACTATTTCTCCAGGCTAAATGATGATCTTCTAAATTTGTGACACGCCATTTCCTCTCCAGCTTACGAGTTATCTGCTTTAGGCTACGTGTTTGAGAATTATACCACGGAGTCAGGTACTTCGGATTTGAGGCCTTAGTTTTCACAGGAGCTACAGTATCCAGAGTCGTACGTAGTGAGGAGGTAAAATTATTAACAGGATAATCGACCTCTGTTGGAGTAGCGTTCAGATAGCTGCTCTGCTCTATGTTGGTACAGGGCATTGAAGATAATAACAGTGGGTGGATTATATTCTTAAACTTAGTTACAGCACTTTCAGAAAGACATCTACTTTGATAAAGTCTACTCTCCACTGCTGTGTAATCAATTATTGTAAATGTAAATGTTAGCAGGAAATGATCAGACAGGAGAGGGTTTTCAGGAAACACTGTTAAATGTTCAGTTTCTATGCCATATGTTAAAACAAGATCCAGAGTGTGATTAAAGTGGTGGGTGGGTTCTTTTACATTTTGAGAGAAGCCAATTGAGTCTAATAACAGATTAAGTGCAATGTTGAGGCTGTCATTTTTAGCATCTACATGGATGTTAAATCACCCACAATAATTATTTTATCTGAGCTGAGCACTAAATCAGATAAAAAGTCTGAGAAATCAGAGAGAAACTCTGTGTAAGGCCCAGGTGGACGATAGATGATAACGAGTAAGACTGGTTTCTGAGTTTTACAGCTGGGGTGGACAAGGCTAAGCATCAGGCTTTCAAATGAATTAAAAGTCTGTCTGGGTCTTTCGTTAATTAATAGACTGGTGTGAAAAATTGCTGCCACACCGCCCCCTCGGCCTGTGCTTCGAGGTTTCTGGTCGTTAGAATGACTCGGGGGTGTTGATTCATTTAAACTAACATAATCATCCTGCTGCAACCAGGTTTCTGTAAGGCAGAGTAAATCGAGTTGTTGATCAATTATTAAGTCATGTACTAACAGAGACTTGTAGGAGAGAGACCTAATGTTTAATAATCCACATTTCACTGTTTTACTCTTTGGTTCAGATGTGGATACTGTATTGTTCTTTCTTTGTGATTTTTTTATGTTTAAGTTCTTTGTTGCTGGTTTTTAGTTTGTTTTTTGTCTGTTTAGGAGCTGACACAGTCAAATTTAATCTTTATAGCCAGAGGTGTGTAGAGTAGTCAAAAATTCTACTCAAGTAATAGTAGCACTACCTCAACATTACAGAAGCATAAGTAAAACGTAGTTGTCCAACAAATTACTCAAATAAGAGTAAAAAAAGTATTTAGTAAAAAAGGCTACTTGCGGACTGAGTAACTGATCATAACATCTGATCTGACACAACAGTCTCAGCAGAAACAAACCTTATGTACAAACAAGAAGAGTCTTGGTCCTAGGTCATTTTGACCTAGCGTTCTTTGTTTCCTTGTGTTTCTGTATCATGTTGTCAGTGGTAAGACATTATGAAAACACATTGAAAGAATACAAAGACAGTCAGAGTTAGTTCGCAGCGCTACGTGCACGGGTGAGTGATCGGATACTCACACCCTGCAGCAGTTGTCAGCCTTTATTTATACTCAAGCATGTTTGCGTCACAAACACATGTAAGAAGAACATACAACTCCTTACAAGGTGATAAGCATAAAACATATACGTTCAACTGTCACAACAGGAACTGGTCAAGCCTATCTTAAGGGGAACAGAAGCCAGTTGGTTCCTGTTTCCAACGGCAGAGTAGGCTTATGTATTTTTCTTAGAAGTCAGCAAGGGCTCACGTGCATGTGTAAGTGACAAGATACATGTAGTATAAAATATGTGAACATCATTGACAAAACATTAAGCAGTTGATTAAATAAAATCTCTTAACATTCCCTGCTGTTGTTCAAATATTTTCTACCTACTTCAACTTCCAGTCACTTGTGTATACTTTTTCAACCAGAGTATCATTTAGCAAAATTAATATGATCAACATTTAGGTTTGTTTTCACTTTGTTGACAATAATTAAAATTGTCTTCTTCTTCAAAGTCTGTGTTTCGGTCCTGATGTGTAAGCAACATCATCGTCTCTTGGTGAAACGTAACATGTGGTGTGATGGCAGTGGCTATGAGTCTGTTGATTAATGCTCTAATGCAGGGAATACAACAACATCCACATAGAGTGAGTATTGCTGCAAATACAGCCATGGACACTAGAATTGATGACACCAGATGTGTGTTTGTCTTAGTCAGATTCAGCTGTTTAGACAAATTTCTAGCAGATCCTTGTGTTGGCGTTGGTGTCCAGTCGTTTCCAGTATAGGTGAAGACTGTGTCCCAGCCTGGGTTGGTGGCATCTGAGCTTGACAGGTACCAGTCATATCCAGGCCACTGGCTCCCTAAGTATCCTCCGATATGGAATGAGTTCAGGGGAATCCATACTATTGACGAGAAGCTAGTTTGGTTGTAGCACAGGTACAGGTCTGCTGTGGTTTTGACCTGTGTTGCGGCCGTTTTGTTACAGGGGTTGAATCCATTCACCTGGCTCTTGATGGCCACCAACCACAAGAGTGTACATAGTACTGTGATGACAGGTGTCATTGTAGCACTTTTATTGTCTTTAAATATTCTTTTGTTTTGTGAGTGAGTTTCTTCTTGACCCCTTGTCACTCCCAGGGCCCCTGGTGAGTAGACCTCAGCCAGAGGAGTGGGATCCCAAGTGTTGCCACTGATCACCCTACTCCCCACCGAGCGAACACCAGAGGTTAGGGAGGACTGGAATCTAGGCTGTTGCTCACTTTAGTCTGACGTCGATGAATCCTGGAGTAGTTCGACCTTCTTCGTGTGGCTTTGGTGGATCCAGGAGGACTTGGTAGGGTCCTTCCCACCTCGGGGAACTCCAATTTTTCTTCTGGAGCACTTGTATCAGGATCCAATCACCTGCCTTCAACCTGGAAAATACTGGAGAAGAGTCACACAGCAGTTTGTTGTTCAACACAGTTTCTGTATTTTCTAGCAACTTTGCCATCCACTCTACTAGAGTAGTCTCTCTAGCTGATTTGTTTACTGGTTCACTCAGTAATAGTAGTGGGAAAAGGTCTTCCATGAATTATTTCAAATGGCGTCAATTTTTGTAAGCCTGCCATTCAGGCCATGGTCTCCCTGTTACTTCCATGCATTTCCTCAGTCTCTGTTTTATCGTGCCGTTAGTTCTTTCCACTAGTCCGGCACTTTGTGGGTGGTAAACACAGTGGTGTTTGATGCTGAATCCTAGTGCTTCAGAGACCTTGCTGATTACTTCAGTAACAAAGTGTGTGCCATTGTCAGATCTTATTAGATTTGGTATTCCATATGTAGGGATAAAATGATTACACAAACATTTTGCCACTGAGATTGCATCATTTTTCTTCACTGGGTAGATTTCTGGCCACTTTGAGAATACGTCTATGATCACTAGAGCATCTTTTGAACCTTGGCTTTCATTTAGCTCAATAAAATCCATGTGAATGGTATGAAATGGGTGAGGTGGTGTGGGAAAGGATGTGGCGGCGTTGGGAAATGGCCTCTCTTTGGCCTTAAATTTCCCTGTGCATTATGTTTTTGGCATATCATGCATGTTCTTATATATGCTTTGGCTGAGTTTTCAAAATTTTTTGAGTAGAATTGAATTGTTTAGAAAGAATATCTATCTACCATCCCTGCTGTTGACAAATGGCAATGCCCATGTGTCACTAATGCTGCTGTTTTATGTAGGGATTTAGGTAGAATAGGTTTCCCATTACATGTCATGATATCCTCTTTCAAAATTGCGCCATCTTTTAACCACGAGGATTTTTCATTTTGTGGGGCCGCCTTTTGTTCGTCTTTGAGGACTTCTATCGGTATCAGGGAGCACGAGGTCAATGTGAGAACATTTGTTTTTTGCTGTGCAGCCTCTTTTGCTGCTTTATCTGCAAAGTTATTTCCTTTAGTGATGTAAGAGTCATCTTTTTGATGTGCAGCACATTTGCATAGTGCTAACTGTTTTGGCAATGTTATCACTTCCAACAGTGCCTTTAAAAGATTTCCGTGTTGCACTGGATTGCCAGTAGAAGTAATCATACCTCTATTCTGCCAAATTCTTGCAAAATGATGTACTGCGGAAAAAACATACTGACTGTCTGTGTGTCTCTCTGCCTGTCTGCGTCCTTGACACAGTCAGCTCCTTTTATGGGCATGTAGTTCCTGTTACACACACGATTTCCTGTCACAGACATACCACAGGCACACATATTTCCCGTTTCTCTAGACTAACCAAACTCTTTGTTGAACTTTCCATATAGCGACAATAAGTTTCCAACATTTGAGAGTTGTCTCACATGTGTCAGGTAAGACAAATTGGCTTAGATTTAAAATTGAAGTCACTGCATGGGGCACTTTGATGATTAAAGTGTGTCCTAAAACATTGTCAGCTGACTTTTTACTGCCTCTGCTGCGGCTACACCGGTTCGCACACATGTGGGCAGGCCTGACGCAACAGAGTCTAATTTACAGAAGTAAAATGCAAGCATACGTTGTTTTTCTCCAAATGCCTGTGTTAAAACAGCTTTCATGTAACCTGCACTTCCATCTACATGTAAATAGAAAGGCTATTTCCAAGTTACTGAATGCTTCTTCTTTTTTCCCTTTGTAGATACAGCACTACATATTACTTAAGGCATTTTAGACAATTTCTATTTTGTTTTAAAAGAATTCATGTATCTCACACATGTTACATATGTCAAACTTCTAAGTTGGGAAAAACTTTGCCTTGCTTACAGCTCATAGCTCCCAGCTCTAAAACTAGGCATTAGCAAATCATATGCTTAATCATTATGTGTCATTGTGATCCAGAGGCATGATCACAAATTTGTTTTTCAAACCAACAAAACAAACAAACAAAAGAAAAAGAACTGCTGTCAGAAACAAAGCAGAAGTGTGAGGAAAAAACTGAGCTCACAGACTGCTGCATGTGTGAGCTTTTAATATCATGCAGCTTCTGCTCTGAAAAACAAAAAATTAATACAATATAAAAAGTGTGTAACTTTGCTCATTAGCTTGGTAGTGTCCACATATTTAATTCAACTTCTCAAACCTGTAGCTTTAGCTGTTGTATACAGGGTTTGGCTTATTAGTTGTTAGTATAGGTTTGCTCTTCATCTTAACAAAAACTCATCTAAGATGACAGGTTTACAAGCAGGTCAAGTGTCTCTATGCACCTGATTAGATTTGGTATTTTCTTTATTTTCTTTATCTCATATCTCGTTGTACTGAGTTTGAGCAAACCTCAAGCTTGAATCAGACTACTTTTAACAATTATCCACCTCACATCATAACTGAATAGGATGCTTCATCTCATTAATATTATGTCATTATTAATATTATTATTAATAATTATTTTCTCTTATTTCTATATAACATCAATAGTATATTACAATATACTACTATACTACAAATATACAATAGTCTATTATAATATTTCATATATATTTTATTATGTATCCATCAAGGGCTGGGGGTGATCTGCAGTTTCACCCCCACCCAAGCCGGAGACACACTTTCCTTAGCTGAACAATGACACAGCCTCAATATACCTTATGGATTTTTCTTTTTCATTTGATATACTTTCGTGTGAATTATCTGGATTTATGCATTCTATTCATTCTAGGCACGTTCGTCATGCCAACTATATTTCATTGTTAATACCAGTATACAGGTTGTTATCCTTCCTATTATTAGTTGGAATACATTAGATAAGCTCTAATTTAATTTAACCTTTTGTTTATTCCACTACATTCCTCTTTACAAATTTTAAAATATTGCAATTCTTAAATACGTTTTGTTTTCCTTTTAGGATTATTTTTTATTTATTTCTGCTTGGGGGGTTTCTTTTAATTTAGTCAATGCGGAGGGGCTACATTTTCCCTCCCATGTAGGACATTTAGTTTTCTTTTGGATTTCTCCATCTACATGCACTAATTTGTCCGGCGCCTGGACATTCTTTCTCTAACCACTGCTCGTCAGCAGTGAGTTTTGAAGCTTCGTTACCCATTTTAATTTTATTTAGTCGATACAATATTTATATTTTTTATTTATTAATACTATTTTATTGATTTATTAATACTGCCAGCACACACACTGTGAGACGTTCTGGCACTAGAGTCAGAGGAGGTTTATTAAGTCAGCCTTCTACCCTGAACTAAATTCAGGGCGGACTTAATTTTATGCGTTGATGCGCAACCTTTTCTCTTCCTCACCATTCAGTACTCACAGGAAAACATTAGGAGTAGTGCAGGAGCCTAGAGTTCCTATTCAATGAAGCACTTACTCCTCAACAAACATACAGCGCGCTTAGAAAAATCCTATTTTTATTTGACACTCTCGTTACCTTTCACTCCCGGAGTGAAATGAAACCACGAGCTACCAACCTCTCTTTTGTTGCGGAATGGGCCCACACAGGGCGAATTATCCCGTCTTACACAGGCGAGCGTTTACGTGCGGGTCCACACAGGGCCCGGTCCACACAGGACGTTTTTTATTGAGACCTTTTGCCCACACAGGACACGTCTATTCTGAGCAGTGTCAAGCTAAAAATCGATTATTCAACGCAAAGTGTTTCTGGCTGCTTTATATTCACCTTCAATGTTGCGCTGTGTTCTTTTTTCCGGCGTCACCGGGTCCTGGCGTCGTGGACCTGTATACGACACTGGCCAGTAGGCGAATCTACGACTCTGGGCTTTTCCTCGCTTCGCTGGAAGCGGTGGTTTCAGTGCAGGTACTCACGACGTCAGGATCCGGTGGCTCCGTCTGTGAATAGTTAGATGATATAATAATATCAATCAACAATCCGGCTCGAAGGACCAATTAAATGTCAGTGGTAAGACATTATGAAAACACATTGAAAGAATACAAAGACAGTCAGAGTTAGTTCGCAGCGCTACGTGCACGGGTGAGTGATCGGATACTCACACCCTGCAGCAGTTGTCAGCCTTTATTTATACTCAAGCATGTTTGCGTCACAAACACATGTAAGAAGAACATACAACTCCTTACAAGGTGATAAGCATAAAACATATACGTTCAACTGTCACAACAGGAACTGGTCAAGCCTATCTTAAGGGGAACAGAAGCCAGTTGGTTCCTGTTTCCAACGGCAGAGTAGGCTTATGTATTTTTCTTAGAAGTCAGCAAGGGCTCACGTGCATGTGTAAGTGACAAGATACATGTAGTATAAAATATGTGAACATCATTGACAAAACATTAAGCAGTTGATTAAATAAAATCTCTTAACACATGTTAAGTTCATTTGTTATTCTTGGAGTTCTTCTACCGGTCCTAAGTTGTTCAGTTTTGTTTATTGGGTTTTCCTTCTTCTTGTGTTTTATTCCATGTTTCCCCAGCCCATCATGTTTGTGCTTTCCCTCGTGCTCCTCAGTGTTTTCTTTCCCCTCCGGTCTGCGTCTCTGTGTATTTCCTGTTTTATTGTGAAGGTCCGTGTCTTATGTCAGTGTGTTCAGTTTACGTTTCCCCTTTCTCGTCAGCTCTGATTTCTCCCAGCTGTGTTCCCCTCCTGTCTCCGATTCCCTGATTGCCCCTGTGAGTATATAAGCCCTGTGTTTTCTCCTGCTTGTCACTGATTTGTCTGTATTTCTTCCCTGAGTCGTCTCCCTGAATTGTCACCCTCTGTTTCTCCAGTCTGTTTTGTTAGTTTTTCCAGTATAGGTAATCCTTAAGTTCTGTTCATGCGCTCTACGTTTCTGTTTGTATCACCAACTTTATTAATAAAGCTCACTCGCGTCCAACCTAGTGCCAGCGTTTGGGTCCTCTCTCACAACCTCAACACGTCTGCCACCGCAGTTGTGACAAGAAGTCTCACTTTGACATAACCTGTAGGTTTGTGTCTGTGTCTCATACATTTTGGTCAAGATGTGTTTATTATTCATTAACTGAAGTTACTCACACTGAGTAGAGTAGTCAGTAAGAGTAGCAATACTTCAGAATAATATTACTCAAGTAAAAGTAACAAGTACTGTGTAGTAAAGCTACTCCTAAAAGTTTCTTCTTCTTTTTTTCAAAAAATGTACTCAAGTAAATGTAACTGAGTGTACCTGAGCCATATTCATATTCACTATATTTAGAACTTGACTCTGATAGTTTGAGAGATTTTGAGTGATTTTACTTCATTCTTTCAAGTTAAAAACTTACTTTTTTATAACCTTCTTCTCAGGTCAGTCACAGTCGAGTAGCAGCAGCGTGGAGTCTGGGCCCTCTGGTTATTACTACCAGGGTGTGTGGCGAGCACTAGGTGGCACTACAGTTTCTCAGTTCAACACTTCCTCAGCCATCACTCAGTGCCTCAAAGGCAAGGTGGTTCACCTGTATGGAGACTCCACCATCAGACAGTGGTTTGAATACCTTAACACAGCACTACCAGGTAGATGCCCAAGAAACCTTTTGTAGCTCCAATTAGATTTTCTTCACTCTGAAACTTTTTCTTCGATATCTTAGATCTTAAGGAATTCATCCTGCAAAATTCGAAGCAAGTTGGACCGTTTATGACCCTGGACTATGCAAACAACATCTTGGTGACATACCGCTGCCATGGCCCTCCTATTCGATTTAGTAATGTCCCAACCAGTGAACTGCGCTATATTGCCAACGAGTTAGACAACGTGGTTGGAGGCAGGAACACCATTGTAGTTCTTGGCATCTGGTCACACCTCAGTACTTTCCCTGTTGAGGTCTACATCCGGCGGCTACAGGGAATCCGCAGGGCAGTGGTGAGGTTGCTGTCCAGGGCTCCAAGCACACTGGTTGTCATTCGAACTGCAAACCCGAAAGCTCTGACTCTCTATGAGACACTTACTAACAGCGACTGGTACTCGCTGCAGCGGGACAAGGTGCTCAGGGCCATGTTTAAAGGATTGAATGTCCATCTGGTGGATGCCTGGGAGATGGTCGTGGCCCACAACCTGCCACACAGCCTCCACCCACAACCTCCCATTATCAAAAATATGATTAATGTTCTTTTGTCCTACATATGCCCTAAAAAGGGAGCTTAGATGTATCTGGTTTTCTGCAGTCCATACATCGACAAGACTGACTACATTTATTTCTCATTTATTCCTAACAAAAAATTGGGGGTAGTCTTAACTAAACAAACAGCATTCTAGGAGATACTGAACCCCAACCAACCAAGAAGTTGGTTAGAATAAGCCCATAATAGATAATTGTTTATTTTTTGTTTATTTTTCATTTTATTTTAACGACTTCATCAGGCATTGTATAAAAGCACTGTATGAATGTTTATGTGAATGGGTGAGGCTTATAGTAAAGTGCTCTGAATGCTCAGAGAAGAAAAGTGCTGTATAACTACTAGTACATCACCTGAAAAAATAATTTTTTTGCACATTTTGATTTATGTCTATGGGTAATACTTTTTGTTTTTCAAGTCTTGTGAAGTGAAGTTTTACATATTAATGTAATATATATTACATTAATATTAATATTATTAGTAATATATATTACATTAATATTCACCAGCTGTGCTGACAATTTTACTATCCAGAACAAGGGGCTAGTTTCAGTGCTAGAATTGTTCCAGCAATCAGCAATGAGGAATGTGAGGTGTTTAATAATAATAATAATAATGTATACTTTATTGATCCCCATGGGGAAATTACTCTCTCTGCATTTGACCCATTCACTCAGTGAAGCAGTGGGCAGCCACTAAGCAGGCACACCGGGGAGCAGTGTGTAGGGACGGTACCTTGCTCAGGGGTACCTCAGGGTAGCCTTTCAGTGGAACTCAAACCCCCAACCTTCCGATCATGGGGCAACCACTGCCCCCAGGGAAAGCTCAGTAGGTAGGGAATTATATATGGACAGGTTCAGTGAGTTATTTAAGCATTTTATTTTATCATCTTTTTGTTTCCTTTTGCTTTTCTTGTGTTGTTTCTATTTAATAAAGCTCCTTTAGTATAATTTTCTATTTTTGTTCTGTGATATTGTATTGATTTTATTGAGTTAAGTTGATTTACATGTTCTGTCAGCTACAGCACATTCATCTTGCAACTTTGAATATGAATACATTTTTTCTTCTTTTTTGCCTTCTTCTTCTTTAATGTCGTTCTTTCAGCAGCTTACTGTCCTTCAAGAAACAAACTACACTCTGCTGATTATGCTTCAAGGAAAATAAATGTGCTTCGCCACACTCATCTTTACAATAAACATTTGTGCTATACAAGTGGTAGTTTAACCCTTACTGTACAGGTGACATCTGACTGTGTTGAGAGCAGCAGTAAAAAACATTGTAAATGTAATTTGTTTGTAAATGACCCAGCATATGTATAAACAAAAATATTAAAAAAATTTATACTATTCCACACATTTTTTTTTGCAACTGACTTTGTTCCAGGTCAAATTTAATCCATATCTATATTTTAGATCTAGAAATTGTGGTTTTAGGGAATCCTGAAACCATAAAATCATGTCTGTGTGTATTTGTTAATGGGGCAGTGGTGACAGAGTTCAAACAGGACCTTGAAATGTCTCTGGTAAAAAAACAAAAACAAAACAACAAACCATTTTTACTAGGATATACATCAATAAACTGCAAAATTACAACAGTCACATGCTCAAGAGTCCTATTCTTAGCCTTGAGAATCACAATTTGCACCCAATGAAGGGCAAGAACCTTCCATGGCACACACCGACAGTGCTGGACACTGGAGTGGGTTGATCCACATGGATACTGTCAAGAGAATATTGTATATAATGTGATCAGCTACATGAAATGTATTCTTTTATTGATCACTAAGCAGTCCACATGTCTACGTGACTTTTCACCTAATAACTTTTGTAATGATAAACTTGTTTACCAACTAGCAGCTTCCTCCCTTCTAGAACATACAGATAGAAAAGGGGAACCTCAGCCCTGAGTTCTAAGAATAACGTTGTCATCTTTGTCGCACACACACAGACACAGACTTGTATAAATAAAGAACGCAGGCAGTGATGAGGGGCAAGTCTTGCGTTTCATGACTGCCCCTCGCGAGCGAAAGAACTGCAGTTGTTTGTGTTTTCTACCTCAGGAGTCTTGGCTAAAGAGAGAACGGCAGGGTGATTTAAAGAAATCCCCTGTCATTTAAATTGGTCCTTTGAGCCTAGCGATGGAAACAACAGACACGTTTCTGTGACTCCAATAAGGTCTGATTGCTGCATCCTGACGTCGTGGGAAAGCCAGAACCGTCTGTCGACAGCCCTCTCCAGGTAGAGGCGAAAGCCCTGGGCGTAAATTCGCATCCAGGCCGGTCCTGGTCCACGACGCTGGGATCCAGATGACCTGAACAACCAGCAAAAGACGACTGAGGGTGAGAAAACACTTTTTGGTTTTAAACCGCCGGAAGGGTTTATAAGAATGCTCAAAATAAGGTTAGAAGTAGCCGGAATTACTTCATAAAACACGTGAAATAGGTTGAGTTCGCCGGAAGGAACTAAATTTAGGCTGGGTTTAGAGGTAGCCGCAATTACTTCGTGATAAATTATGTTTAGACTGGTTTCAGAAGTAGCCGAAAATACTTCGTGACAAATTAGCGCGCAAATGTCTATATGTGTGTATGTATATGTGTTTTGGAAGTAAGTTGATTTTACAGCACAATAAGCTGCTGAACTACTTCCATTATTTTTTATAGTTTTCTTTGTGTATCCTGCAAAAAGCTCAAGTACTGGTGACAAAGGGGAAAAGGTTGGGCTTTGTCTCATAAAACTGACACCGCTCCAGGAATAGCCCGGAGTAGGAGGCCGTGTCAGCAACCACCCCCGAGTCTAGTACCAGAGAAAGCTTTGCAGTTTTGTGATAATGGGGAATCAGCCCACAAAACTCACTGCTGACGAGCAGTGGCTAGAAAAGAAATGTCCAGGCGCCGGACAAATCAGTGCTTGTAGATGGAGAAATCCTAAAAAAAACAAAATGTCCCACTTGGGAGGGGAAATGCAGCCCCTCAGCATTAACACAGCTGAAAGAAGCTCTTTTGAAAGAAATAGCAGAAACAAAAAACTTAGAAAAGAAAGGAAAACACATGCAAGAATCACAATATTTCCAGGCCTGGAAAGAAGAAGCAGCTAGGCGAGAGGAAAACAAAAAGAAAAAACAAGAGAAAAAAGATAAAAAGTCAGAAAAACAGAACTTAACCGCCAGTTTAATAAAACCAGAAGACGAGACACTGTGCGGTGCTCGCAATATTTGTATTAATCCACCACCATATGCACCGCCACCACCCACTTCTGCAGCCACAGCTGCAGCGTCACCCACTTCTGCAGCCACAGCTGCAGCACCACTCACTATACACTCACCCATATCAGGCAGAACTAGGTCACACACACATCATCATCCCACAGACAATGCTAAACAAACTCTCACTCAAAAATAGTCCACAAGAAGAGATAGGTCGTGATCCCACTGGGACCGACCTCTGGAGAGACACAGTCGATCCGCCAGCCACTGGCATTTATCCAATGGTAGCAGTAGCTAATCCCAGATTTGGCCTAATAATAGGGCCAGAAGGACAAGAAGAGCAAGATGACCGCCCAAACATAGATGTTTTTCGTCCGTGGTCACAAAAAGACAGACAAAATGTCCTGAAAGACGTTCCTCCACTGAATGAAGGTTTTATACCATGGAGGGACGCTGTAGAACTGATCAGAAGGCAATGGTATTTAAACGGTCATGAAATGCTTTAAGTAATGCAAGATTTATTAGGTTTAAAGATAGGAACAGTTAGAGGAGATTATACCAGCTCAAACGCCGGGGGTGTGGCATACGCACCAGGAAGCACTGACCTAATCAATGACCTAACAAATTTATATGAGAGAATTAGAGTACGGTTGGCCCCAAGGGCTGACTATGGAAAAATAGGAGAGGTGAAACAAAAAGAAGCCGAAACAGCTTCTGATTTTCTGGACCGCCTGCGTCCAGTTTTTAGACAATATTCAGGATTAAATTATGAAGAGGGTCCAGAGACCCCATATCAGCAACAACTAAAGAATGCCTTTTTAAATGGCCTCCTACCACCAGTGAAATCACATATAGAAAAACACTGGGTGACTATAAACACAGGATCACTGCCCGACACACTGCAATATGCAGAACATGCCGTCCGTGTTATAAAAAAGAAAAATGAGAATGTAGGCACTTTCACAGTAGATCCAGAGACAGGATTAATTGCATTTCAGGGAGGACAGATGCAAGGACGTAGGAGAGGAAATAGAGGAAGAGGCAGAGGAGGTTACAGAGGCAGAGGAAACAACCGATCAGAACGTTTCGACAGGGAAAGAGACAATACCTGTTGGCATTGTGGAAAGGAAGGGCACATTGCTAGAAACTGTAGATCAGGAAAAGACAGAGAAGGAAGGAATGAAGATTGACTAGACAGAGAGCAAAGAAGTGAGGACAGACAGGATGATACAGAAGTGTTTAACGTGTATGAACTAGTTACATTGTTAGGAGAGAAACCCATACTAAAAATTCATGTAAATGGCCAACCCATGACTATGTTATGTGACACAGGTGCATGCAAAACTGTGCTAAATCAAAAACCTAAAAACCTAAAATTTTCAAAAGACACCCTGACAGTTAAGGCTGCATCAGGTCACACTAGTGTGAAATCTCTAACAGAAGGCCTACTGCTAGTGCATAGAGAAAGTGGCAGGAGCTGTAAAAATCAATGTATATATGATCCATCCTGTCCAGTCAACCTCCTAGGGAGAGACAGCATGGAGAAATTAAAAATTGGCGTAGTGCCAGGAGCACAAGGCATGCACGCAGAATTGGTGTTAAACTATGAAGAGGTAGAAGACGAGGGTCAGATTAATTATAGCAGTGAGGGAAAAGGAGTGCCCCACTACTATTGGACTCTAGACCTTCCCCATTAGAGCCTCTACAGAGATTGGCTGAAAAGTATTTGCCACCAGACTCCCGACCACTTGCTTTTGATGAGTATCACAATACTCTAAGATTTAAACAAAGCCCAGGCCCAGATCCTTCATATGACACACAAATTCACAGATTAGGCCCACAGAAGCTTACATTGCAGCACCTCTATGTAACTAAAAGTGGCAATGCTGTGTGCTCAGTGATACAAACAGGAAGAGTACAGGAAATGAATAGAATGCCAAAACCACATGTGTCTGTAGCACGAAATGAAAACACAGACTGGAGGGAGTTAGGTCACGTCCTGACTCACGTTGAAAGAGACAGATATGAAAAAACTGAAGAAACACATGAAGGATGGCTTCAGGGCCGTAGAACAGGATGTATGAGGTACACATTAGGGTGGGTACTTACGACACAGCCAGCAACTCATCTGTCTGACTGTGCAGATGCTCACATGTCTGACACAAATAATGAATGACACCTACTCTCACTAGAGCTCTTCCCAGAATTAAAACAGTTGCCTGAAAAGCTGTGGTCAACAGGTCCAACTGATGTTGGACTAATCAAAGGTGCAGACCCTGTTGTGGTAAAAACATTACATCCAGAGTCACAACACCTTTTTGGATTCACATTTAATGGCCAAAAATACACGTACACGAGACTCCCTCAAGGCTTCCAAAACAGCCCAACTTTGGCAGAGGCATTAAAGAAATCTATGTCACTGTGTACATTGCCTGCACCAGGGCAATTTCTCTTGTACGTGGACGACATTCTGATTACAGGCATCACACAGTATGACTGTAAAGCCAACACTATGGCAGTATTACATCATCTAGCCGAGCAAGGACACAAGGTGTCACAACACAAACTCCAATTGTGGAGTCCCAAAGTTACGTACTTAGGGCACACACTCACAGGAGAGGGAAAGAAACTGTTAGACAGCAGGAAACTAGCAGTACAGAATGCTCCAAAACCACTCACAAAACAACAAATGATGAGTTTTCTAGGACTTTGCAATTTTTGCAGAAGCTGGATACCAGAGTATGCGTCTCTAGTCGAACCCCTGCAAAATATAATCTATGGCAGGAATTTAGGACTGAAAGACAAAATACAATGGACTCCAGCAGCAGAAGAAGCATTCAGTAACTTGAAACTAGCATTACAGACAAATACAGTTTTGGCTTTGCCTGATTATGATAAGCCTTTCTACTTACATGTAGATGGAGGTGCAGGTTACATGAAAGCCGTGCTCACACAGGCATTTGGAGAAAAACAACGTCCGCTTGCATTTTACTCCTGTAAATTAGACTCTGTTGCGTCAGGCCTACCTTCGTGTGTGCAGGCCTGTGCAGCCGCAGCAGAGGCAGTAAAAAAGTCAGCTGACATTGTTTTAGGGCACACTTTGATTATCAAAGTACCCCATGCAGTGACTTCAATTTTACTTCAAGCCAATTTGTCCTACCTCACACATGCAAGACAACTGTCGTATGTTGGAATCTTGTTGTCACAATCACACATAAGAATCAAGAAGTGTGGTCAATTGAACCCTAGCACACTTTTGGCCTCACCCGAAGAAGGTCATCCACACTGCTGTATGCAAAAATTAGATGAGGAGACAAAGTCACGTGTTGACATTCACAGTACACCACAAGCTGGTTTCACCGATGTTTTTGTAGACGGCTCAGCGTCTAAAAATAGCCTAGGACGAAACTGTGTAGGTTATGCAGTAACTACAGCAGATAGAGTCATAGAAGCGAAACCGCTAACATCCTCCCACTCTGCTCAGAGTGCAGAACTAACAGCAGTCATACATGCATGTGAATTGCACGCAGGCCAAGATATAAATATATACACAGACAGTCAGTATGTTTTTTCAGCAGTACATCACTTTGCGAAAATTTGGCAGAACAGAGGAATAATTACATCTACTGAAAAGCCAGTACAACATGGAAATCTTCTGAAAACACTGTTAGAAGTGATAACATTGCCAAAACAGTTAGCATTGTGCAAATGTGCTGCACATCAGAAAGAAGAATCAGAAATAACTAAAGGCAATAACTTTGCAGATCAAGCAGCAAAGTTAGCCGCACAACGAACTGTAGACACATTAATGTCTGCATCCACTATGCAAATACCACTTGATGTACTTAAAGATGAACAAAAAGCCGCACCAA
The DNA here is from genome assembly GCF_036321145.2 of Pelmatolapia mariae. Classification (NCBI taxonomy): domain Eukaryota; kingdom Metazoa; phylum Chordata; class Actinopteri; order Cichliformes; family Cichlidae; genus Pelmatolapia; species Pelmatolapia mariae. The sequence goes on along the minus strand of NC_086242.1, from coordinate 35,825,004 downwards.
CTACAGAACAGAAGAAATGGTTAAAGTGTGGAGCACAACTAGAAGATGATCTTATGACTTGTGAAGGTAAACCAATACTCCCCAAGTCCCTACACAGAACAGCAGCATTGGTGACCCATGGGGTGACCCATGTTTCAACGGGAGGGATGGTCCAAGTCATAAAAACACACTTTTATACTCTGAATTTTGAAACTTCAGCAAAAGAATTTGTGAGGACATGCATGATCTGTCAAAAACACAATTCACAAGGCAATTTGAGGACAAAAAGAGGACATTTCCCCACACCACCTCATCCATTTCACACCATTCACATGGATTTTATTGAATTAAGTGAAAGTCAAGGCTCAAAATACGCTCTAGTGATTATAGACTATTCTCAAAATGGCCAGAGATTTATCCAGTGAAAAAAGCAGATGCAATCTCAGTTGCAAAATGTCTATGCAATCATTTCATCCCAACATATGGCATCCCTACTCTGATAAGATCAGATAATGGGACACATTTTGTCAATGATGTGATTAGTAAAGTCTCTGAAGCACTAGGATTCAGCATAAAAAACCGATACAAAGAAGGGTCATTTTATTTTTAGGACCTACCGCCTAAATCAAACAAGTTAAAAAAAATAATGCTCACAAAGCTCACATGGATTCAGTTCAGTTCAGTTCTATTCTATTCTGTTCTATTCATATGCTCCAAATAACAATAACAGTGGCCTCAAGGCACTTAATATTCTAAAATAAAAACCCTGCAATATTAGAGAAAAAAATTCAGGCACTCTGATATGTGCAGAAATCTGTGCCATCAGAAACTGAATTTGAATAAGTTAAATTTGAATTTGAATTGCTCGGATTGAATCTGAATTGTAACTTGAATAAATGCTTTTACAAACTGAATTTGACAATTATGCTCAAATGCACTATGGTCAATGCAATATGATCAGAGAACATTCAAAAGTTCATTAAAAATCATCACTGGTAGATTTTTAATGAACACATTCTTTCTTTTTTTCCATCTACTACATCTGTGCTGAATTTAATCTCTGCTTTTTGTGGAGAAGAGGAATTTGTGGAGAATTTGATTTTGCAGATGCCAGCAGACTAAATAAAGTGATCCGCAAGGCCAGAAATGTTTTAGGGATGGAGCTGGACTCCCTGATGGTAGTGTCGAGAGTTGTCCAAGATAAGTACTGACATTATACAAATGCACTCCTGAACAACAGAGGAAATCATTTCTGCCTGTGGATATCCATCTCCACCTCCACCTCCATCTAATGCACAGTACACAGTGCAATAGTTACACCCTCTTGCCCCCCGCGCACAAACACATCCTCCAACCACACACGCCCATATTTTGTTTTCAAACTCCATTGCGGTTTATTTCACACCTCAAACATTTAGTAAACAATTAAACAACTAAAAGTAAACTGCAATAATTGACAGGTAGTAATAAAATACACTACTAACTCTTTTACGCTACGTCCACACCTACACGGGTATTTTTGAAAACGCAGCTGTTTCTATGCGTTTGGGCCTTTCATCCACACGAAAACGGCGTTTCGAATCACTGAAAACGGAAAATTTTAAAACACTATTTTGCGTTTACGTGTGGACGAGGATTACAGAGTTCATCACACAACGTCATAGATATGTGCCTTTTTTCATGTCACGCTGTGCGCCACGTTATTGTTTACATGAGATGAATTGCATAATGACAGATAGTAAGATTAACAGTATTTTGTCTCTATCTTCAGTTTTTACACACTCACATATAGAGTACACACGCAGTTACCGACCCAGGGAAAACCAATCTGCAGGGGAGACCTACCTTGGCACTTGTGATATGCAGGTGATATGCAAGGGAAGATATGCTTCACTATATTTGTTAGTCTTTGGCTTGGAAGGAAGTTGGTTTGGAAACATATTTGGCGATGCTTCATCCCCTGCTTTGCGTTTGTGTGGGAGCCCCATCAAAAACCTGTCCATTATGCTAGCAGTGTCCAAGCATTCTTTTTTTTTTCTCACCCCCCCTGCAGTGCCTCTGCTGTTATAATCAATTGAGCATGTTGAATTTGACCAGAAATGTCCTTTAATTTCTCCAGAATTATGCAGTGGAGATCAAACTCTGCACGCGTATGGCGTAGGTGTTCAGGAAGAGGAATCTGTTAAGAAATTCATGTCAACTAACAACGATCATGTTAATGAATTTTTGAATATGATGTGATCATATTGCATTGCCTGTTTTGAAATTGAGTATAACTGATGATAAATGATGCAATTAGCCTGTCCTAATGCATTGTGTTCATGTCCTTGTATGCGTATATATGTTTGCTCAGCAATGAAGGAGAAAATCCGCTTGGCGCAAAGGCTAGTGTAGACACGCAGGAAAATTTATGCGGCGGATCAGAGGCGCCTGGTTTCACCATTGCTCACAAATGATGGCTCACTTGACCGCAGTCTCTCATTTTAATAGGCTATCAGTACACTGTCTCGCTATCTCTTCTGTATGCATTTTTATCGAAAGCTACAGGGCAACATTGAGGTACTTTACTTCTCTGAATAATATCTGAAAGAAACACCGTGTTAATTAACTCGTGTAATACTAAATGGGTAGCTCTCACAACAAGGGAGAACAGAACCTTTAACTTTACAGAGGACTCATGTGTTTATGTTTGTCTGTGTGTTTGTTTGTTTGTTTCAGATAAGCCTCAAGAGAAAACACATCACTTACTGTAAATCACCAAGTGTTGATTGAAAAGCTCCCAGATCCTCCAGTTAGTTGTTAATATGTCTGATTCTGATTCTACAAGAGCATTTTTTTCCCACGGTTGCCAGAGGCTTGAAGTGATGACTATAGTGGGTGTCAAGTCTGTGAGCCTAAAAGTAGACAACACGTTGTCATCCCAAAACATAAACTACGACGCCATGTGACAAATCGTCGATATGTTACGTTTTCAGCCACCCAACCCATCTGTATGGTCGGAAACATGAGAACTGTTTGGAATGAATCTACACATAAACTCAAATATTCTACAGTTTAACAGCTTTTATGAGCGGCGATCTAGTTTTATGAATGAGGTTGGCTTTTTCCTAAAGAAACTGGAAACTCTTTTTGTCGAAGTTCTTCCACTAAAATGAAGTCCTCGTGATGTTTTGTTCATCTACAGTGAAAAGCGTCAATCTGAAATGATGAATAAACATCTGAAGTTAAAATGTCACACATTTTCCATGTCAGCACCGTTGCTCAAGGAGACTATCTGAGAATAAACCTGAAACTAAAGCTGAGTGTGTTGCTTCTTTATGCATTTGTGGAATTTAAAGTAAATATTGTTCACTATTTTGTGGAATGATCTGCCTCTATGAGCTTGACTTTAAATCTGGATTTACTGTTTACTTTGTAATCCAAATAAAATCAAAGATGTGTAAAACTCAGACTTTGCTGCTCAGCTTTAGTCTTTCTTGGGGAACCCACCCACCACTTTAATCGCACTCTAGATCTTGTTTTAACATATGGAATAGAAACTGAACATTTAACAGTGTTTCCTGAAAACCCTCTCCTGTCTGATCATTTCCTGATAACATTTACATTTACAATAATTGATTACACAGCAGTGGAGAGTAGACTTTATCAAAGTAGATGTCTTTCTGAAAGTGCTGTAACTAAGTTTAAGAATATAATCCACCCACTGTTATCATCTTCAATGCCCTGTACCAACATAGAGCAGAGCAGCTACCTGAACGCTACTCCAACGGAGGTAGATTATCTTGTTAATAATTTTACCTCCTCACTAGGTACAACTCTGGATACTGTAGCTCCTGTGAAAACTAAGGCCTCAAATCCGAAGTACCTGACTCCATGGTATAATTCTCAAACATGTAGCCTAAAGCAGATAACTCGTAAGCTGGAGAGGAAATGGCGTGTCACAAATTTAGAAGATCATCATTTAGCCTGGAGAAATAGTTTGTTGCTTTATAAGAAAGCCCTCCGCAAAGCCAGAACATCTTACTATTCGTCACTGATTGAAGAAAATAAGAACAACCCTAGGTTTCTCTTCAGCACTGTAGCCAGGCTGACTAAAAGTCAGAGCTCCATTGAGCCAACCATCCCTTTAACGTTAACTAGTAATGACTTCATGAACTTCTTCACAACTAAAATTTTAATCATTAGAGAAAAAATTACCAATAACCATCCCACAGATGTAATATTATCTACAGCTACTTTTAGTACCATTGATATTCATTTAGAGTCTTTTTCTCCAGTCGATCTTTCTGAGTTAACTTCAATAATTACTTCCTCTAAACCGTCAACCTGTCTTTTAGACCCCATTCCTACAAAACTGCTCAAAGCTCAATCTTAAATTTGATCAACCTATCTTTAATAATTGGCTATGTACCACAGGCTTTCAAGCTGGCAGTAGTTAAACCTTTAATTAAAAAGCCATCTCTAGACCCAGCTGTCTTAGCTAATTATAGGCCAAACTCCAAGCTTCATATCAAAAATCCTTGAAAGAGTAGTCATCAAACAGCTAACAGATCATCTGCAGAGGAATGGCTTATTTGAAGAGTTTCAGTCAGGTTTCAGAGCTCATCACAGCACAGAAACAGCTTTAGTGAAGGTTACAAATGATCTTCTTATGGCTTCTGACAGTGGACTCGTCTCTGTGCTTATCCTGCAAGACCTTAGCGCAGTGTTTGTACTGTCGACCATAATATTCTATTAGCGCGATTAGAGCACGCTGTAGGTATTACAGGTACTGCGCTGCAGTGGTTTGTATCATATCTATCTAATAGATTCGAATTTGTGCATGTAAATTGAGAGTCCTCTTCACACACTAAGGTCAATTATGGTGTTCCACAGGGTTCAGTGCTAGGACCAATTCTGTTTACATTATACATGTATCCCTTAGGCAGTATCATTAGAAGACATAGCATACATTTTCACTGCTATGCAGATGACACCCAACTCTATCTGTCCATGAAGCCAGACAACACACACCAATTAGTTAAACTGCAGGAATGTCTTAAAGACATAAAGACCTGGATGGCAGCTAACTTTCTGCTTCTTAATTCCGATAAAACTGAGGTTTGTCATGATCCTGGGCCATGTTGGCCCAGCATTCTTACTTTTCGTGCGTTTTGTATTTTGTTCTTTATTTATACCCTGGTTTCTAGGTTGTTCTGTTAAGATGTTCCTTATTTGATTACCCCCTGTGTGCCCCTCTGTGTATCTGTGAGCCCTCGTTTCCCCTCCTTGTGTTTTATTCCATGTTTTCCCCAGCCCGTTATGTCCGTGCTCTCCCCGTGCTCTCTCTCCTCCTGTCTGAACCTCTGTGTACTTCCTGTTTCACTTTGACAGTCTCCCGTCAGTGTTGCGTTTACTTCTGCCGTGTCTTGTTATGATTATCAGTGTCACCTGTATTCCCCGTGTGCTCCCACTTCCCTCGTTAACCCTCTGTGTATTTATGTCTGCGTCTCCCTCAGTTCTGTGTCGCGTTCTCCCTCATTCATGGCCGTGTGTTTCTCTGTGTATAGTTTCCCAGTTTAGTTTGTATGGTTTTGCTCTCCAGCAATAAAGCTGTGAATTTTGAGTTCATTCCTGCCTCCGTGAGTTTGCGATTGGGTCCTCATCCAGCCTGCACACAGCCGCAATCATGACAAGGTTATTTTACTTGGCCCTGAAAATCTTAGAAATATGGTATCTAACCAGATGCTTACTCTGGATGGCATTACCTTGGCCTCCAGTAACACTGTGAGGAACCTTGGAGTCATTTTTGATCAAGACATGTCCTTCAATGCACATATTAAACAAATATGTAAGACTGCTTTCTTCCATTTGCGCAGCATCTATAAAATTAGAAATATCCTGTCTCAGAGTAACGCTGAAAAACTAGTTCATGCATTTATTGCTTCCAGGCTGGACTACTGTAATTCATTATTATCAGGAAGTCCTAAAAACTCCCTGAAAAGCCTTCAGTTAATCCAAAATGCTGCAGCAAGAGTACTGACAGGGACTAGACAGAGAGAGCATATTTCTCCTGTATTGGCTTCCCTTCATTGGCTCCCTGTTAAATCCAGAATTGAATTCAAAATCCTGCTCCTCACACACAAGGTCTTAAATAATCAGGCCCCATCTTATCTTAATGACCTTGTAGTACCATATCAGCCTATTAGAGCACTTCGCTCTCACACTGCAGGCTTTCTTGTTGTTCCTAGAGTATTCAAAAGTAGAATAGGAGGCAGAGCCTTCAGTTTTCAGGCCCCTCTTCTGTGGAACCAGCTTCCAGTTTGAATTTGGGAGACAGACACTATCTCTACTTTTAAGATTAGGCTTAAAACTTTCCTTTTTGCTAAAGCATGTAGTTAGGGATGGACCAGGTGAACCTGAATCCTCCCTTAGTTATGCTGCAATAGACGTAGGCTGCCGGGGGATTCCCATGATGCATTGAGTTTTTCCTTTCCAGTCACCTTTCCCACTCATAATGTGTTAATAGACCTCTCTGCATTGAATCATATCTGTTATTAATCTCTGTCTCTCTTCCACAGCATGTCTTTATCCTGTTTTTCATCTCTCACCCCAACCGGTCACAGCAGATGGCCGCCCCTCCCTGAGCCTGGTTCTGCTGGAGGTTTCTTCATGTTAAAAGGGAGTTTTTCCTTCCCACTGTCGCCAAAGTGCTTGCTCATAAGGGGTCATATGATTGTTGGGTTTTTCTCTGTATCTATTATTGTAAGATCTACTGTACAATATAAAGCGCCTTGAGGCAACTGTTGTTGTGATTTGGTGCTATATAAATAAATAAAATTGAATTGAGCAGTTGGATCAGGTATGTTTAGTTTTGCTGAAACGTCCTAAAAACACAGAAGTTACAGAAGATACAGAACTTCTACCTGCTAACGTCTCAGAAAGTGTTTTGACCAAAGAAACATCACATCAGTATCACATGCTGCTACATCCTGCTGTGAGAGAACAGATATATTTATCATAAGAAGAAGGAAGCTTTTCCATCAGTCAGCCGCCTTTTTTTGTTTTGCTCTGCTGTCTGCATAATGAATACATCGGGTAATTTGTTAGCTTCTTAGTCAATCACACACTTTAGTTTGCAGCATATTATCTATGCTAAAGTAATGATTCAGTCCCTCAGATTTTCTAAAGCAGACTACACTAATGTGGAGAACTTTTGATTTTCCAGTGAAATATTTTTAGGAGTATAAAACTGGCATCTTCTTTAATGTTTTTGGACATCTCTCATGACTCTATCAAATAAATAGTGTTTAAAACACAGTTTGAATAGTTCACACTGCTAAGCATAGATAAAAAGTTGGTTATGCTTACTGTTCGAAAGGAGTGTGGGATCAGATGATTTTTTTTCCTTGCAGTCCCTCTGCTCTGATGAAATCCTGCTTCTTCTCCTGCAGTGGGAAGAGGAAGATGACACTCATGGGGTCTCACCTTAACTTTGTTGAAGGGGTCGTCCACAGCCATGCCGTGTCAGATTGCCCAGAAACATCAGCTCTCAGGTGTGCGTCTGTAGACACAAACAATGTGCCTTTGAAATGACATCAAGATGTTTTCATACATGAGCTCTGAACATTTCGGATGTGGAGATCTGACACACGCATGCCATAATCTTATGTCCTGCTTTAGTCATGTCATGCTGTCTTTTCTGTTTATTTAATTTCATTGCAGTATCTCACCTACGATTCACCTGCAGCTACAAGCGTTTCTAGCAGCACTATGTTTGTCAAAGTAGCCAATGAAACCTTGGCCTGCTCCACAAAACTCTCCTACTATCCAGACCCTGAGTTTCACAGCTTCACAGTTATAAGGACAGGGGAAGATGTGCGCATCACCATTCAGGTTATTTTTAAAAAATAAATTTTTTATCATACATATACAAACATGTGACAGTTCATTGAAAGCTACCCTTTGTTTTTCTTCATTTAGAAAAAGACAGACAAGCTGGAGATGATGAGTGTGGGGCGTTCAAGACAATACGGAATACCAGTGCATCATGAAAACCAAAGAAACCAGTAACAACACTGACTCTTTCACCTGTGAGATTAAAAGACTAACTAAACTCTGAATTTGAGGAGTAACTGGTAAATCTTTCTTTCATGCTACCCCCAACTAGATAAGTATCAGCGGGAAAAAACAAACCAAACTTCTTGTTGTATATAAAGCACCTTGAGGGGACTGTTGTTGTGATTTGGCGCTATATAAATAAAATTGAATTGTATGGAGAGGTGTTCTTTAGAAAACTTCCTTTCTTTGTGGAGATGACAACATCAAAGTTCTCAATTTAATGTTTTCTAGAGGAGAAACCTGAAACTGAGATAACGATGTATCGTGAGGGCAAACAGACGTTTTCATCTGTATTGGTAACAAACAGTTGCTTTCAAACGTCAAAATTATATTTATGCATACAATAACGATTTTGACCCATTGCTCAGGTGAGAACTCTCGCTGTAAAATGTTTCTCTTTATTTTGTAGATAAAGTATGGTGAAAGGACAGTAAGTCTTGGGCTTGAGTCCCAGTTACACAAAGCCCTGCAGATATTGCAAGACTTTCATTGTTAAAGTCTTTGCTGCAAACTGCAGTCGCTTGTGGTCTCTAGTTTCTTTATGTGCTCTCAGTCTCACTGTCTTGTCTCGTGCTTTTTTTTTTCTTCTTACTACCCTGGAACACTCTCTCACAGCCGGTGTCTAAAACCTAAAGAGAACTATGGATTTGATCAACTGGTCTCTGAATGCTATTGACACCCTCTTCTCAACGAGAAGTTTGGGCTCGGGAGAGCCTGAGTGCCCTGGAGGGACTTTCCCTGCTGGATACACGATGGACGGGTGGCAGACATGGAGGATCGTGTGCCTGGCGGGACTGTCGATCGAGGACGCTGAAGATATCTACCTATTCGGAACCATGATAGCAGGGTTCTTGCTGATCGGAGCTGGCTTGGCCCTGGCTTATCGGAGAATCAAGACAGCGGGACTGGCTGCTCAGCTGCCTGCTGAGATTGGATTGACTGGACGAGGCGCGGCTTCTCAGAAAGGGCTCACAGACGGGGACATGGTCAAGAGCTTGGAGGCTATTGCGGCTGCAGTGAATACTCAGAATAACATCTCTGAGCGGATACTGGGACACATCAGGGAAGAATCAGCTCTAATCAACAACTATGGGCGAAAGCTGGAAAACATCACGGATCAGTTGGCTGCGGTCGCGAGGTCTCAGAACCGGCTCTGTGAGCAAAAGATTGACAAGACCACGGAATTGAAGGTTAACAACATCATGGAGAAACTGACGGCTATCCAACGGGAGATGGAGAGATCAGTGTCGGAGTGCTAAAACAATACAGCTCGAAATTCTCATGAGCTGTTGGAAAGAAATCACCATCTTAATACGGCTACCCCTCCGGCGCCAGCTGCGGGCTCAAGGCTGGAGCCGATCAAAACAATCCGAGATAACGCCTGTGTTGACATTGTTCCTCCCCATTCTAAGGCCACCTGGGTTGGCTGGCAGACTGTTTACTTAGCCTGGCAGGGCGAAGGACACTGTCTCCGCTGAACTATGGACACGCACACACATACACTTACACTGAAAACCACACACTTATCCCCCTCCCTTTCCAAACGCCTTCGATGCTTGTTTCCTGTGGGGGAACACGGCGGGTCTACGTGCCGCGCTGGATAAGATAGCGCTGTGCGAGGTGGCTGCTGGGTTTGCTTCACATTGCTCCTTACCCATCACCCTACCGTGTGGCTTGTTATGTCTTCCCAATGTTGTGTCACATTTATGTGCTTTTTTGTGCAGAGGAGTTTTTTTTTGTTTCCTGTTCTCGTGCTGTCCTACCATGGAAGCATAGCATGAGAAGGGGTCTCTTTTTTTCCTCTTGTACTTTCCCATTGTAATGTACATTTCAATGTTTTTCTCTCCAATGCTACCAATCTCCGACTGTATCCCCATGTGATGTCTGTGTGTCTATGTAAGGTCGGGGGGGTCCCATTTCACTGCAGGACCCCCCTGCATGTGACGAATAAAGCCTTGATTGATTGATTGATTGATTGATTGAGTTCATCTGCTCACACACTTCAAGGTTTTGTTTGTGGAGTGGGGAGATGAGAGCTGTGACCCTGAAAGCTCAAAAAGCTTCATAACAAGTATTTCACTTAATATAATGAAAGTAAGAGTGTAAACAAGACCAAGTTTGACATGAAATCAGAAATTATTGAAAACATACTAATAAGAAAACTGTTGATGTTGCAGGTTTTAAATCCCTCCAGACTGCTTTGTTCCCATTATCTTCCTCAGTGCTATGTTAGTTCTTACCAGTTAGCAACAGGTACACAGCTGCTAACAGTTAAACACTGAACATCACAGAACTGATAAGCTTGACCCACACCTGATCTCTCTTTTTGAACCATGACTGGAAGAATCTCTGATGCTAATATCAGACTGATGCATTGCTAGTGTTGGCTACCTACAGTATATGTTACTATGGTGGGATTCACTGTCTCTGCTGTTGGTAATCACATAGAGAAGCTGAGGCCTGTCCATGATCAATATTTGTCATAATAAGATTGTCCAACACAAATATAACAAGATGCTACTTTTTATAACAAGGCGACTAATTTTTATAATACCTGGATCACTTTTCTATTTATATGAGTGAAGGCCTCGGCCCTCCTACGACACAAATAGTCAGGAACGCAATTTTTATCCTAAAAAGAAGAAGTGCATACTTTTTTCTTTTCTTTTTTGGTTCTTTTATTGAATTATGGCGCTTTTGGTAAATGAAACCACTCAGATGTAGTTGAAGTGCAGACTTTCAGCTTTAGTTCACTCGGCTGAATATAAAGATTGCATAAAAATCAATGAAGTCAATAAAAGGAATAGCATCTTCTATATATGCTATTATCAATGAAAAGTTACCTGACCACAACAAAGCGTCCATAAAAGGAAAATGGGAGACAGACCTGGGCTATGTCTATGAAAAGGTAGAATGGCACCATTTATTGGAACAGGCACAGACCATGTTAATTTCTACAAAACACAGGCAAATGCATAGGATATATTACACCCCTTACAGGTTACATAAAATTGATAGTAATTATTCCCCCAGATGCTTGAGATGTAAGGTGACAGATGGTGATCTCCTGCACATGCTGTGGAATTGCCCAGTGATAGAAGAATTTTGGAGACGGGCCATTGAAATAATCTCAAGGGTAATGGGGATCCAAATTGAACTGGACCCAAAACTATGGCTTCTAGGTAACACAGGTTCTATCAATGTGAATTACCATAAGAAATATTTTATTTTACTTGCAAGTACAGCAGTGAAAAAATGTATTCTGCTACATTGGAAATCTGAAAATTCTCCAACATTGAGACACTGGATTAATGAGCTAGTGTCCTACTGCACACCTGAGAAGATATCGTATAATGCAAAAGGGAAGTATGGAACCTTTGAAAAAACCTGGGGCACCTTCCTGGCAGTACTACCGTCTCTGGACCTAACAGATCATAGAGGTGACACAAACCCCCCTGGGTCTGCCTTGAGTTGATCCCCGGTTGGGCCTTCCTGACTCGATCTCCTGAATGCTGTAGTTTTATCGTGGGGGGTGTTGATTCCTGTGCATGGGAGTTTCTATAGATAGGTGTATATGTGGGCTGTCTGGATATACGAATGTGATGAGGTTGAGAGCCATACAGGGGTAAAGGGGTGGGGGGGATGGTGGGAGGGGTTCACACGATGTGTTCTGTGTTTTTTGTTTTGCTCACTTTTTTTTTTTTTTTTTTGAGTTCTTGGTTCCCACATTCCCTTAATTTCAGGGGCTCAAAAGTAACTGGACAAATTAAATAACTGAAAGAAATGTCCATATCTATTACTTGGTTGAAAACACTTTGCTGGCAATGACAGCCTGAAGTCTTGAACTCATGGACATCACCAAACTCTGGGGTTTCTCCTCTTTGATGCTCAGCCAGGCCTTTACTAAAGTTGTTGTTTGTTTGTGTGCCTTTTGTCTGAAGTTTAGTCTTCAACAACTGATCAGGGCACTGACTTGGCCATTCAAGAATATGCCCCTTGTTTGCTTTAATAAACTCCTGGGTTGCTTTGGCTGTATGTTTTGGGTCATTGTCCTGTATTATGAATCATCCCCTATCAATTTGACTGCATTTAGCTGGATTTGAGCAGACAGTAAGTCTCTGGACACCACAGAATTCATTCTGCTGCGTCTGTCCTGTGTCACATCATAAATAAACAATAGTTTCCCAATTCCACTGGCAGCCATGCATGCCATCACCAACCCTCCATCATGTCTTACAGATGATGTACAGATGTTTTTGCAGCTTAAAGATGGCTCATTTAACCTGCACGGAGAGCTCTTTTGACTGCATGTTGTCTGTTGGCAGCAAGATCTTCCAAATACAAGCACCACTCCTCAAATCAACTCCAGGCCTTTTATCTGCTTAATTGATCATCAGATGATAAAAGAATTGTCCACATCTGCCCATGAAATAGCCTTTTAGTCATTTATCCAATTACTTTTGGTCCCTTTAAAAAGAGGATGGCACATTTTAAGGAGATGAAACTCTTAAAACTCTTCATCCAATTTGAATGTGGATACCTAAATATGGAAAACTAAGAGTCTACACATTATGCCTATGTCCATTATATAACTGCAAGTGGAATATGTTTCAGCACAAAGTAAAATAAAATAAATAAATTCTTATTTTCACAAATTCTTATTGTCAGCTGTCTGTGAACAGGAACTATCACGCTGCCTGTCCCACGGTGCTCTACAGGACCAGTGGTGACCACAAAGTGTTTCCCAAATTACGTCTGGATCCAGTCGATCGTAAACATGTGTATGTGCTATTTAGAAACCAGGTACTTATATTATTTACTGATTATCTTAATGTCACATGTACCTGTGTTGCATTTTAAAGTGTTTGTTGTTCTAGATGAAGCGAGTTCCTGTGTCAAAGTGCAGCACGTACACAAATGTGCAGGAGTGTTGGTCTGCACAAGGATCCATACTGTGGTTGGTGTGGCTCTAAAAGCAGGTGAGAGAAACAACATGTGCAGCTGACGTCTTCAAACAATTCTGAACTTGGTGATCATTTCTTCTTCTTCTCCTAGCTGCACATTTGAATATGACTGCTCAGATTCAGACTGGCTGTCCACTCCTGATGAGTCCCAACACAAAATGATTTCCCACAAAGTTGAAAAGGACATAAACGGACAGGTACAGCTTACAAACACACTCGGGACTGTAATCATTTCTGGATTTCAGTTATTTGTCACTAATGTTTTTCATTTTCAGATTTTACTAAAAATACACACACACCTGACTGTGGGCCAAGAAGTGTCGTCTAGCTTTATCTGTCAGTTCACTGCAAGGTCCGGCTCAATTTGTGCTTTGAATAACCCTCCTCCACAGTTTCCACAATGCACCTGCATCCTGTCTGATCGTACACTTCCTGCTGATGGTCAGTGACTTTTCATAAATTAAATACTTTGCAGTCAGACCTGCTTATTGATTTGCAACATCTCCTAAACAGCAAAATAGAAACATTACAGAGCTGACTCTGACAGATGAAATATTCTTTACTAGTTGACAAATCTGAGTTGTCCATTATTATAAAATGTTGCATCTCATTAAACATAGATATTTTAAAAATAGCAATTGAAGGCTATGACATTGATCATATTATTTTGTATTTAACAGGTCTGCATGTCACAGTGAAATTTAGACTTGGTTCAACACAACTGTCAGAACAGCTGAGGATGATCAACTTCTCTGACATCAGTGGACCACCAAGTTCTGTCTTGTAAGTCCAAGTCCAGATTATTAAGAATATAAATATGGATCACTAATAACACAACATTATGTGTCATCACCAAGAAGAATGTATTACTACTGAGGGGTCTCTTTGTTGTATGTTGTTGGACATTATCATTTTCTTGATGATCTCAACACTAATATGTGATTGTTTCTCTTCAGGTGTCAGCAGTGCATCAAAGCTGGTTGTGGATGGAACATAAACAGATGTTCCTGGGCCGATCAAACAGAGATCAGTGTAATAATTCATGCCTTTAGTTCACCTAGTTCAGGATTTTCCTCATTAGCATATTTGTTTTGTCATATTTTATTTCACTGATACCATTCTACATGTTTAGGCTATTTTTATGTATTTTTATTTTAAATGTACTTTTGGGAATAAGAAAGTACATCTTATCTTATCATATAATTAAATCTTCCACTTTAACTTAACATTACTTTTGAGATCTTTTGATCATTATTAAGAGTGGGTTGGTCTAACATTCAAATATGTATTACTTCACAAAAGCAGTTATATTATATCCAATAATATGTTAACTGATTATGACTCACAAATACCAATTCAGTTGCTTGAAAAAATTTATTTTTAATTTTCTTGTAAATAAGACAGAACTTCCATTCTCATCAGTCCTACATAGTTTCTTTAGACAGTGGCATTAAACCTGCCATATTGATTCCCTCTGCTTCCTCCTGCAGGACAGCGTTTGCCAAAATGTGCAGTCTGGAAAAAACTTCTCCGTGAGTCTGAACCTCAGTCCTCAAACTCATTGTTCCTCTGACACCTTATTCATGTTCATCAGTGCTTCTAACATCAGCTGATGGCCGTGGATTAAAACTGATCATTTTTGTGTCTTGCTGTCAGATCCCAGAGATCTCCTCCATCACTCCCAGTGTGGTGTCTTTCTATGGTAGAAACCACGCAGTGCTGTCAGGTCGTAACCTCGATGATGTGACTGCAGTGAGGATCCAGGCAGATACTGACTGCACTCCAAAAGAGTAAGTCACTTTACACACACATGCTTAAATAATTGTCTGTCTGAAATCAAACAACGGTTAAATGACAGTTTCCTCCAGTTAAATACAGATAAAACAGAAACTTTGATTATTACTTCTGATCACATGTTCTCAGAAATTAGGCAGCATATCAGTTTTTTAGACCCTGCATTTCAGTCGAGTCTCAGAAACTTAGGTGTTCTATTTGACAGTTCAGTGTCTCTTGAGAAACACTCTAAACAACTGGTCCAGAACTGTTTTTATCATTTAAGAAACATTTCTAAACTCAGACTACTGGCGTCAAAGGCAGAACTTGAGATGATTATTCATCCTTTTATCTCTTCTCGTTTGGATTATTGTAACGGTCTTTTTACCTGTCTCAACAAATCAGCTTTGGATTGCCTTCAGACTGTACAGAATGCTGCGGCAAGACTTTTAACTGACACAAACAAAAGGTCACACATTACTGTCGGTTTGGCTTCTCTTCACTGGTTGCCATTTGATATGTACTATCAAATGTAGATAATAATGTGTAGCTTTGGGGGGCTTATAGGCTTCTTGGTCAAAAATATTATTTTTCATCTACAGTGAAAAGCATTTTGCTTCTTTACGCATTTGTGGAATTTAAAGTAAATGTTGTTCACTATTTTGTGGAATGATCTGCCTCTATGAGCTTGTCTTTAAATCTGGATTTACTGTTTACGTTGTAATCCAAATGAAATCAAAGATGTGTTAAACTCATAAAAACACAGATTAACATTTGATAATTTTAAGGAAGACCTTGCTGCTCAGCTTTAGTCTTTCTTGGGGTTTTCTGCAAGTTGTGATGATGTTAGTGACTCTGTTTCTCTCTTTGTGTTCTGGTCAGATCTCCTGTTTGGGACAACACTGGTTTCGGTCTGACGTTCCACATTCCCACTTCAGACATCAAAGGAGTGGTCAGCGTATGTCTTCCCCTCCCAGATGGTCATTGCCATCAGTGGCGGTCCTAGCCTGTTTGGCGCCCCGGGCGAACACTCCCTCTGCCCCCCTGAGTATGCATTGTATGCAAACGGCTACCAAACAGCCATCATAATTCGTCATACAATGAGAACAGGAGAAATCAACAATTGACACTGACTAATTAATATTAAAATCTGTAACATAATGTATTGTTTGGAGTGTAGTCTGTTACTGTTACTATTTTTACCATTTCTTTTTGGAGCAACTGTAATCCACATTATTTCCTTAGGGATTAATAAATTCTTTAGATTCTGACTCTGATTGTTTCAGGATGACCTGCCATTATCCAATGACACATCTGCTTACCTGTATCTTTTGCTCGTTTCTCCTCCTCTTCTATTTTTTCTAAACTGAGCACCTGATGGCTTTGAACTTTTCTTGTCCATCTTGGTTTTAATTTTGCACTCCAGTATGAACACAAATCCCCCAACTCGAGGATCGCCACAACATAACCTAATAGACCTACACCTTAGTTCACAGATTCACTTTGTCTAGGGTTTATTTCTGGGATTTCACACAACCCATGAATACATGATGGGCTTGGATTTACATCATTATGAATGAAATGTGCTCTATTTGGAAGCAGTCGGCCCCCCTCCCCTTTCGACGGGTTGTGTGTGAGACTTTAAATCAAACTGTAAATTATAAATTTTAAATTGTTATTGATCCCTTTACCCCTAGTCCTAAAGTGTATATTTATTTTCTTACTCTTCTTAAATTTATTGTTTGTTTACTTGCACTGCTGTAACTGGAGCCTCGTCGTCTCGTCTCTCTATATACTGGACTGTATGTAGCGGAGATAACAATAAAGTTTACTTAGACTTCAGCAGCGAGCAGACGCACCGAGGGCTCTCGCGCTCACTTTTCGTGTATAGAATTTCGAAAAAACATCAGTGCAAATTATAAGTCTGTATCATAATGTCTGGTGTTTTCGTGTTTGTTATTTTGTTTTTATTTTGTTTTATCTTGCGAGTTGGTTATTAGATGCTGCTCCAGCCAGCCAGAGAATCCCCCGCCGCCCCGCCCTCTCCTCCCTTTGCCGCAAGCAGCAGGTGCACCTCGCAAACGGAGGGCGCCCTTACTCCCAGCAAATGGGCGATAGAAAACCGATCGGTGCCTATGCCATTCCCAATATGCGCTGGCTGATGTCGGGGCAGCATGAGTACGAGCAATTTTTTTTTTTTTTTGCCAATGCCCATGATGCCGCCCCCCACCACAATGCCGCCCCGGGCAACCGCCCGTCTCGCCCATATCAAAAACCGCTACTGATTGCCATGGAAAAGTTAAAATCACCTACAGCTCATTACCATCATGCACCAACATTACTCCCAGCAGCAGTTGGATCAGGTATGTTTAGTTTTGCTGAAACGTCCTAAAAAACACAGAAGTTACAGAAGATACAGAACTTCTATCTGTTAACGGCTTAGAAAGTGTTTTGACCAAAGAAACATCACATCAGAATCACGTGCTGCTACATCCTGCTGTAAGAGAACAGATATATTTATCATAAGAGGAAGGAAGTTTTTGCATTAGTCAGCCGCCTTTTTTGGGGGGGGGGTTTTGGGGGGGGGGGGGGGGGGGATTTGCTCTGCTGCCTGCAGAATGTATTCATACATGGGGTAATTTGTTAGCTTTTGAGTCCATCACACACTTTAGTTTGCAGCATATTATCTATGCTAAAGTAATGTTTCAGTCCCTCAGATTGTCTAATGCAGACTACACTAATATGTGGAGAACTCTTGATTTTCCAGTGAAATATTTTTAGTAGTGTAAAACTGGCATCTTCTTTACCTCCTACAACTCCTTCCCCTACCTGTGCAAGTGCATGTATGTGAATGAGCGCACCTTCATTCTCATCCAGACCTTGCTTATGCTTTCATGTTGGATCAGTCCCAGATAGCAATAACTCCTATTAGTGAGTTTTTTAATCAAGCTGAAAACAACAGTAAGATCTAAACATAAAAAGATCTTTATTAAATGAAAACTGTTAAATCTGGAGGAAATATTTTTGGACATCTCTCACAACTCTAACAAATAAATCATGTCTAAATAACAGTTTGAATAATTCACACTGTTAAGAATTGATAAAAATGTGGGTTATGCTTACTGTTTGAAAGGAGTGTGGGATCAGATGATTTTTGCCTTGCAGTCCCTCTGCTCTGACTAAATCCTGCTTCTTCTCCTGCAGTGGGAAGAGGAAGATCACACTCATGGGGTCTCACCTTAACTTTGTTGAAGGGGTCATCCACAGCCACGCAATGCAGGATGTCAGACTGCCCAGAAACATCAGCTCTGAGGTGGGTCTGTATATACAAACAATGTGCCTTTGAAATGACATCAAGACATTTTCATACATGAGCTCTGAACATTTTGGATCTGGAGATCTGACACAGTCATAATCTTATGTCCTGCTTTAGTCATGTCATGCTGTCTTTTCTGTTTATTTAATTTCATTGCAGTATCTCACCTACGATTCACCTGCAGCTACAAGCGTTTCTAGCAGCACTATGTTTGTCAAAGTAGCCAATGAGACCGTATACCAGCTTCACAGTTATAAGGACAGGGGAAGATGTGCGCATCACCATTCAGGTTATTTTTAAAAAATAAATTTTTTATCATACATATACAAACATGTGACAGTTCATTGAAAGCTACCCTTTGTTTTTCTTCATTTAGAAAAAGACAGACAACTTGGAGATGATGATAGATGAGCAGTGTTGGGGTGTAACGGAATACATGTACCGCCGTTACGTATTTAAAATACAAAATATGAGTAACTGTATTCCGTTACAGTTACCGTTTAAAAAGGTGGTATTTAGAATACAGTTACTTTGTTGAAATAAATGGATTACACGGCGGTATTTTCCTGTTTCATATTGTGGCGGGTCAGGACTGTTTGGGTTTTGTCTATGTTCTGTTGTTCCAGGCGGCAGCGTTACGGTTGCCATGGTTACAGGGTGACACGCGCTCTCTCTGCGACTGTGTGTTTCCTGGGTGAGAGAGCGCCTTTTTGTTGTTGTTGTTGTTGTTGTGCTAAGCTAATAGGCAGAATGCTACAGGCATAGCCCTAAAGAATGTAGCCTCATGGGCAGTGTAGTCCGTGCTGCAGGGAGAATGGACTGCCATACCCGTTATGTGTCTGTGAGCGCGAGGAGGGAGAAAAAGGAGAGTGGAAAAGTAGAGTTGTCATCGAGCAGAAACGGGAGCTGGAAGCATGTAAATATAATAATGTGGCGAGCTCAGACAAGGAGGAGACAGAGGTTTCGTTTGGTCTTGCTTCCCGCGAGCTAGCCAGGGAGCACAGCCGTTTATTAGCATTCCCGAAGGGCACACACAGCTAACACCAACGCTCGGCGCAGCAACCACAACAACAACATGGCGCTCTCTCACCCGGAAACACACAGTCGCTGAGAGAGCGCGTCACCTGTAACCATGGCAACATGACAACAGAACATAACTGTCAATAACAAAACCCCGAACAGCCCTGGCCCGCTACATAGCCCCCACCTAAGGGGTCAGTCGTCCCCGACAACCCCATTACCCAACACAAAGTCCTGCAAATGCCCATGTGTCTGCCTTTGGCGCGCAGGCCGATCTCGACCAGCAGGAGAAGAGTCACTCGGATGAGAACCTGGGGTGCCACCAGCATCCCCTGCCCCGGCGGCTGCTGGAGCGGGCTGGCGGTACGGTGAGAGCCTGTCCTGGTGCAACACCACCACGCGCCCTGGGCCCGGCATGCGGATCCGGTACACCACTTCTGTTAGCCGCCCCACGACTTCCGCCGGCCCTTGCCAGTGACCGCACAGCCTGGGGGACACCCCTCTCTTGCGAACCGGGCAGTACACCCAAACCTTGTCGCCAGGCACGAAAGCTCCCCCTCGGCACCTGGTGTCGCAGGCTCTTTTCTGTCGTATTCCGGCGCTGACATGAACCCCTCGCGGCCGCTCCCTCAGCCTCCTGTAGCAGTCCCTGGCCACCAACACGCGCCGGTTCCCTGCCTCGGGGACGGGGAAAGGCCCTAGGACGTCTCCTCCCACTCTCTCCATCGGGGCCCCCACCCGATGCTGCTGCAGGGGGGCAGTGGGGCGTTGAGTGGGGCCCTTCCGTGCCGTACAGGTGTCACAGCAGTGCACATGAAGTTTCACATCCCGTTGACAACCAGGCCAGTAGAACTGTCCCCTGAGACGGCGGAGAGTTTTAACATTCCCATAGTGGTTGGCCCCCACCAAGCCGTGGACAAGCTCGAGCACCTGCGACCGCAGCGACCGAGGCACCAACAGCTGCGGGAGATCCTTGCCCTGTTCGAGGGCCCGCCATCTCCGG
The DNA here is from genome assembly GCF_036321145.2 of Pelmatolapia mariae. NCBI lineage: Eukaryota > Metazoa > Chordata > Actinopteri > Cichliformes > Cichlidae > Pelmatolapia > Pelmatolapia mariae. Next base: position 35,804,849 of record NC_086242.1, on the reverse strand, counting down.
TACAGGAGGCCGTCGTGGGTCTCCAGATTGTTGTACTGGGAGTAGTAGGCCTTCACTTCGGGCCCCTGTCCCGACACCCCTGTCCAGCCTGGGCGTCGTGCTGCCTCCAGCCAGGCCCCCACCTGAACCAACGTCGCATCAGCCTCCTGCTCCTGCTTCAGCTGCTGCATGGTCAACGAGAGCCATCCCCCTCCGCCGGCTGTGGCCCGAGCAGTAGCCACGCCCCGTGCCTCCTGGGCCCGCTCTCCCTGGCGTTTCGAGAGGGGCAGCAGACAGATGGGTTGAGCAGAGCCGGTGTCGATGGCGTGCTGAACCAGCCGTGTCTGCCTGCAGTCTCCGGTTCCCTGCTTTTGACCGCACTGGAGGGCCAGAGTCTCGGTACCAAGAGTGATAGCCAGCTTCGCGGTGTCAACGCAGGCCCCCCAGCGGGTCAGCAGATCAAGACCGATGATGCACTGGTCTTGGATGTCAGCAAGCCAGAAGTCGTGCACCAGCTCCAGATCCTTCACTCGGATCCGCAACGGTTTCTTCCCCCGCATGTCAGTTCTCTCCCCCGTCACTGTCATCAGCTGGGTGTCGGTGGGCGACCAACCCATCACAAGCGGCCCGGATGTTCCAGGAAACACACCAGGTCGTATTAGGGAAATGGTGGACCCCGTGTCCACCAGGGCCTGGCAGGGCTCGTCCTCAACACAGCAGCTCAGGTAGAGTCCCTTGGGGTGCCCGACTAGGCCCGCCACCGTGCATCGTTCTTGGAGGGGGGCAGGAAGCTGGAGCGGTGGTCCCCTCACTGTACCGCTCCCCCTCTCATCCCCCTGAGGCCACATAGTTCTGGCCTTTGGGGCGGGCGCCAGGCAGTCGCGCGCCACGTGGCCAGGCTCATCGCACCGGTAGCAGCGGTCGGTCGGTCGACGGGGACGCCTCCAGGGCACCGAGGGCTGCGGCTGGCATATCCCCGCGACTTCCCCCTCACTGTCGCAGTCTGCGGCTCTGATTTGAGGGTAGTTTGGGGGGCGCAACTGCTGGTCAGGTCGCGATGTGAGCACAAGCTCGGCCCTTTCAGCCTCAAGGAGCGCCTCACGGAGAGTCTGAGGCATGGCCAGGCGGACGTGTTGGCGTAGTCGCTCTGGGAAAAGTCCTCGCAGGAAAGCATGCAGGCTAAGCTCCTCACGGGCTGCTGCTGGGAACTCTGGGTAGCCACAACGAGCATACAGCAACACATCCACTGCAAAGGTGCCCAGGCTCTCCCCCGGCCTACGGCTCCGGTTGGTCAGCTGCTCCCTGCTCTGATCAGTGGAGTGCCGCTGCCCAAATCGCCTCTCGAGTGCTATGGTGAGGGCCTGGAGCTCATGCTGCTCTGACGGGGCTAGGTCAAGGAGTACCTGCAGTGCATCTCCTTCCAATGCTAGCGCTAGGTGTGTAGCAGCCTCTTCGTCGCTCCAGCCATTATGCCTCGCGGCTAGCCGTACTTGTGAGAGGTAGGGCTCTAGCGGGGTTAGCCCGTTGTATTTCAGTACCTTAGCTGGCGTTGCAGGCATCACTGCTCGCTGTCGGGGGCCCGGCGTGTCAGTCGACAGAGGCAGCCCATGAAGCACTGTCCCAGCGTCGGTCACGACAGGCCGCTGCCGCGGTGCGCTCACGCCGTCGAGACCCGTCGGGGGACTTACAAGGCCACTCGCTTGCTCTCTCTTCAATCGCCCACTTCCCAAGCAGCGAATACTCTCCTCGACGGCTTGCTCCAGCCTCTGAGTGTCTCTCTCCATTCCGGCGAGGGTGAGCTATCCCACTTCTGACACCAATGTGGCGAGCTCAGACAAGGAGGAGACAGAGGTTTCGTTTGGTCTTGCTTCCCGCGAGCTAGCCAGGGAGCACAGCCGTTTATTAGCATTCTCGAAGGGCACACACAGCTAACACCAACGCTCGGCGCAGCAACCACAACAACAACATGGCGCTCTCTCACCCGGAAACACACAGTCGCTGAGAGAGCGCGTCACCTGTAACCATGGCAACATGACAACGGAACATAACTGTCAATAACAAAACCCCGAACAGCCCTGGCCCGCTACAATAATAACCACTGCAGCCAAGAAGAGTGCCTGATGAGCCCAGTTGTAAGTAAGCTATTAAGACTGTACACTGTGTTTGTGTTTTCCTCCGAAACAATAAGTTCGGTTGGAGCAGCCTTTCAACGCCTCTCTCTGTCTCTCACTAGCAAACTTGACCCAGACAACAAAGTAAAGCTATTTTTCGGCTACGAGCCCGACACAGAACCCGACATATTAGCCAGAGGTCCCTTTCGGAGCCGCGGACCTTCAGTAATAGTAATAAATCACATGTAGTTGTAAACAGCATAATAATATATTAAGTAATCCAAAGTATTCAGAATACGTTACTCTCATTGAGTAACGTAACGGAATACGTTACAAAATACATTTTGGGGCGTGTATTCTGTAATCTGTAGTGGAATACATTTTAAAAGTAACCTTCCCAACACTGTAGATGAGTTATCAGTGTGGGGCGTTCAAGACAATACGGAATACCAGTGCATCATGAAAGCCAAAGAAACCAGTAACAACACTGACTCTTTTACCTGTGAGATTAAAAGACTAACCAACCCTGAATTTGAGGAGTTGCTGGTAAATCTTTCTTTCATGCTACCCCCAGCTAGATAAGTATCAGCGGAAACAAACAAACCGAGCTTGTTGTTGTATATAAAGCGCCTTGAGGCGACTGTTGTTGTGATTTGGCGCTATACAATTAAAATTGAATGAAACGTTTCCAGGGGTTGGTGTCAGGGTTGCTAGGCAACCTGAGCAGCGCGACGGAGGCTAGACCGTCCCATTTCACAAGCCTCGCACTCCCGGCCTTAGTGGTCTTTGAGTACGCGGCCCTTGTGGACCGTTAAGGCTGCAGGCCCTGAATTGAGATACAGCCTCTGTCTAACTTCAGTATACATTTTTGGCAATGCTTCTCTGGTGAAGTATTTCTGGCTAGGTAACTGGTATCTTTGGTCAAGAGTTTTTAGCAGCTGTATAAAGCCTTCTTGTTCCACAGTTGAGATGGGGACCATGTCTTTAGCGATATGATTTGCTTTAGTAATTTCCCCCCACTTCTCACTTTTTCTATCATATGGCACAGCACGAGTATATGAGTGTTGTAAGGTGGTCTGTTTCGCGGCAGGAACCTGGAAAGACTTCGCGGCCTGGGACACAGCACGCAGTTTCACACACTCTTCATACTCCACTTTATGGCACTGTTGTAAATGGTGTAAAATGGTGTAAAGATCAGTAGTGCTCGAACCTTTCGTCGGGACGCTTTTTCGCTTTTTCTCTACAGAATATATTATTCTGCTGCTCAGAGAATTTCAGTTTCTCTGAAATTCACTTTGAACCCCAACCCAAACCCAATTGAGCCATTGGGGGGTATCTCCCCAATGGCTGTTTGCAGCCATTCCCCAACTCTCTGTGAATGGTACTCATGGCCATTGATCAGTGTTCTTTGATCAGTGGGTTTTGGTCAGTGATTGTTGATCAATGGTCATGGGAATTTGCATAATTATGATTAAGGAACTGACCTCACAGCCCATTGTTCCTTCAGTGGGCTGGTTTCAGTCATTATGCAAATGTACTGTTTATAAGGTTTGGGGAAACCTGCAGTCAGCTGAGACTGAAGAAGTCACTTGGATGAGTGACGAAACGTTTCTCCCACAAAACGCTACGTCCAGATGAACAGATTCAACTTTTGGAGATATTGTTAATAATAAATTAATTAAAGCAACAAAACAACCTGAAGTGCCGGTTGGGAGCCGAAAGACCCGGGTCTTTTTAGTGAGTCGAGCTGAAAGAGCCGGTTCTCTAAAAAGAGCCAGAAATCCCATCACTAGTCGCCAACTGCAGTTGTAGCGATGGGGTGTTGTGTTCAGTGAGGGAGAGAGGCGGGGCAGCAGTGTTTTCAACTTAGCGACTTTGTCGCTATATTTAGCGAGTTTTCAGACCCCCTTAGTGACTTTTTTTTTTTTTAAAAGCGACTAGCGACAAATCTGGCGACTTTTTCTGGTGTTATTGCAGACTTATGATGACTTTTTGACGTGAAAGCACCTATTGCTCTTACTCTCAACAAGCAGCGGGTGTGCCGTGGGCACCTCGCCCGTGCCAAAGCGCTCACAGGCAGCAGGTAGTCCCCCCCCCTAGCTGATGTCAGAGCAGGAGATATTCACCCTTACGCCTACAAAGTGCAAATGAATTGCAGCAGTAAATGTACATTTTATTTGTCTAAAATAAATCAAGGCACTAAAATACATCATTCCCATCATTGAAAACTTAGAAATTGGATGTCCTTCCGAGCCTCAAGTCCATCTTGTACATCCTAGTTCGACTGAAGCTGCCTGGTGAGGCTTGCTATGTCCATTTTGTTTGTTAATGGTTAAAAATGTTCTTCTTTTACTGTTACTTTTTATGGATCACAAGGATTAAAACTACTTAAAAAAGACACACACACACACAAAGTAACTCCGCCAGAGTGCCTATTTTGGGTCACTTTTGCCGGTCCCAAGTCCAGATAAAGGGGGAGGGTTGGAATTGTGACATTAAAAAAACAATAATTGCTAAAAGAAATTTAATTTGTAGTTCTAAACATATTCTAAATACTTGTGTTTTTTTACTCACTTTACGTCTCTTCCACAATGTTATTTCTCTCTCCTACAGCGTCTGTCACAATCACGTGAGCATGACCAATTATGCAAATTAGGCGATGGCGTCATTTAGCGACTTCTACCGACTTTTAAGACAGCGAATAGCGATTTTCCTTACTGAGTTGGCAACACTGCAGGGCAGACAAACCCAGACGAGAGAGAGGCAAAATATAATGTAATTATAACACAACATAGATTACGATATTGCCACATCTTATGTCTCATATAAAAGTATATCGATATTTTTTAAAAACTCGATATATCGCCCAGTCCTACCTCAGTGTGTACCTGAATGAACATTGTCTTTCTTCAATAACAACTTACTGAAGGTTCACCAAACGCTTTCTCAGCAGCTGAGTGCTGTCACTGTTTTGATTTTGTTCAGTTTCTGCTGTCACACTAAGCTGTACAGACTTGAGAACGTGGCAGAAAGTGGAGAAAACAGCTCAGCGAAAAATAGTAATAATGATGAATTCTAAATATAGATAATAGATTTTTTTCTATTAGCTGGGCGTGCTATGGTTTATATTGGGGGTAGGGTATGGGCTTGGGGTGTCTGGGGATTCCCTAGGGACGGGTTTCTTGGGGGGCTCAACCCAGGGGCTGTGGTCATGACCTGGATGAAGATCTGGTGGCTCTTTGGGTGGTGTTTGTCTAGCGGATGCATGGAGCAGGGCTGGGGAAGGGTTTGTGCTGGCAGACATAGGTTACTGGCCTGGTAGCCTGGCTGCCCTGGCTTGGGGACTGGGGGTTCTGGGTGTGCTCCACCTCCGGGCTGGGGCTCTGGCTGGGTCCTGGTTCGTGTGACGCAGTTGTGTTATTACCATCACTTTGTTCAGACTAGCATCAGAAATACGAATAAATAAAAAGTTTGTTATTATTGACATTTGTTGGTAATAACAGTCTGGTGGTCTCTGATAGAGTAGAAGAAGTCATATTATCATATTTTGGTCGGTGATCATTTCACAGATGCTAGAAACTTGAGAAAATAATTTCCCAGAGTTGACACCAGATGTCGCTTTAGTGGTTCTGTCGTTAGAACTTGTAGGAAGTTCTGCGACTTTTCAAAGCCAGCACAGACTTCATGTTTGCAGGGATCAGTGGGCCTGTCCTCAACGCAACTGATGTGAAGATCATTACACAAAAACACATCGAATGAAAATATTCTGTTTTTATTAAAACCATACAGTGTGTATCCTTTGACATCACAGTACAGAGTGGAAAAGCTCATTTGCTCTCACCTGATGTGGTTCTAAGGCGATATTGATTTTCTCCAGTAGGTGGCACTGGCTGCTCAGACAAATGAATGACAAATAAAGTAATTCCTTACAAAAGTAACACAGGCCAGTCTAGTATTCTGGTATGTTTCAGATTAATAAACCTCAGTGTGCACCTGGACGAACATTGTCTTCCTTCAGTGTGTAACAACTGACTGAAGGTTCAATAAACGCTTTCTCGGTAGCTGAGTGCTGTCACTCTTTCTTTCCCCCCTTTCTTTTCCCCAGTCAAAAAAAAAAAAAAAAAGGATCAGTAGAGGCTTTGGTTATTGGCCTACTGTTCACAATAGCCTCTGCCTCACAAAGAACTGTAAAAAGGCCTTCTTCGTCCAAATTCTGCACTTTCAAAACGGAATTTAACACCTTCCTGACAGACCTTATGAGACGTTCCCAAACACCGCCATGATGGGAACCAGCAGGAGAATTAAAAATCCACTTTATGCCCTTTTGCAGCAGCATCTCATGAATCTGAGCCTGATTCCATCCTTCCACTGCCTCCTTCAACTCACGTTCACCACCCACAAAGTTTGTACCATTATCCGATCATATCTCCAATACCTGACCCCGCCTTGATATAAATCGTCGGAGCGCATTAATAAAGGAGTCTGTGCTCAAAGATGACAACATCTCTAAATGCACAGCTCTCACTGCCAGACATGTAAAGATAATTCCATATCTCTTTACTTCACATCTTCTACGTTTAACCTGAAAAGGTCCGAAACAATCTACTCCAACCCGAGAGAATGGAGGTTCATCTGGTGAGATGCAATCTTGTGGAAGGTCTGCCATCATCTGATATCCTGGTTCTGCATGAAGTCTGCGACACACAATGCATTTAGCCAAAATCCTTCTTATGGCAATGCTTGCACCTGAAATCCAATACCTTTGCCGCAATTCGGACAGCATGTGGTTACGTCCACCATGCCCTATTTTCTGATGTACATGTTGAAGCACAAGGTCAGAAATATGAAGATCCCTAGCTATAATAGCGGGATACCTTGCCTCTTCAGGCATAGCTGCTCTACTAAGCCTACCTCCCACTCTCAACACACCATTCTCAAGCTTAGGATTAAGCCTATAGAGCTCGCTACTCTTCTTCACCTTTTCACCCCTCTGCAACCTACTGATCTCATCTGAATATCTCCTCATTTGACAAAAGCAAAGAACCGCATTCTCTGCCTTGTCTTCTACTGAGAGAAATCCTTTAGCAGCATGGTCCTTGACAGTCTGCAACTCTCTTTTAAGCTTTTCCTCAAGATTTTCTTTGGTCACACTAGACTCAAAGCTCACTTTCAGCTGTTTCCTCTTTTTACTAAGTTCCTGCAGCAAACTCTTGAATCTAAGAATCCATGCAACCATCTTTTTCAGACGAGTCCAAGAAAAAAAATAAGTGATGAACTTCATTGCACCATCTTTGTATTCATTTGCATCAACAGCATTAACTAAAATGGCCATTTTAATTTCTGGATCATTTGAAGAGATCTTTCCAAAATCAGGGTTCACTGGCCAATTAATTTCTGGTTCAGCAAGAAACTTTGGCCCTGTCAACCAGGAATCATCCTTCAAAAAGGATTGCACCTTAACTCCCCTAGAAGCCAGATCAGCAGGATTGAATAATGTATTAACATATCTCCACTGAGAAGGTTTGGACACTTTAAGTATCTTGGTCACCCGGTTTGCTACAAATACTTTAAACCTTGAGGTTTCATTTCTGATATACTGCAACACCGAGGTACTATCAGTCCAAAATACTGACTCCTGCAAATACATTTGCAGCTCTTTTCTCCACATCTTATCCATTCTGCTCGCAACCAATGCAGCTGTCAACTCCATGCGAGGAATGGAAGTCTGTTTCAATGGAGCCACTCTTGCTTTACCCATTATAAACGCACAATGCACTTGATTCTGGGTGCTGCGCAACAACAGACTGTGCCATAACCCTCCTCGCTTGCATCTGCGAAGTGATGTAACTGAGCAGAAGCAACATCTCCAAAGTTAGAAGGTTTAAGGCACCAGTCAACCTTAAACTCTGCAAGAAGGCAAAGATCATTCAGCCAAACTGTCCATTCTTGTTCAACAGTAACTGGCAACACATCATCCCAACCCCAGTGATTTCTGCACAGTTTCTGAAGGATCAACTTAGCAGACAACACAACAGGTGCCAAAGACCCCATTGGGTCATAGATCGAGCTCATAAGGGACAATATCCCTCTCCTTGTGAGAGGTTTGTTTTTAAGCATGAGCTTAAACTTGAATGTATCTGATTGGATACACCACTGTACACCTAGTGCCCTCTCTACTGGCTAAACGTCACTATCCAAATCCAAATCCTTAACCTCCTTGGATCGTTCCTGCTAAAGTATGGCAGCGAGTACTCCTCTTCTGTTGCTAATCCATTTGGCTCACTTAAAGCCTCCTTTAGCACAAAGAGCAACAAGTTCTTGATAGAGCAAGAACCTTCAGAACCAACAGAGGTAAGGCAATCATCCATATAAAAATTATGTAGAACATTATTTACAACTTCTAGTCTGAACTGATCTCTGTTATCCTCTGCACATTTCCTCAAGGCAAAACTCGCACAACTTGGGAATGAGGTGGCTCCGAACAGGTGTACTTTCATTCTGTATTCCACCAGATCCTGACTATGATCTCCATCTAGCCACCATAGAAACCTTAACAGATCTGAGTCGTCTCTTTGTACTCTGACCTGAGTACAAAGAGAAAAAACAACTAAAAAATCTGAAACAAGAACATTTATTTGTACAGACAGAATATGTTCAGACTGTCAACAAAGCGTCTCTTCCAGCTGCTCTGTACTGCCATACCTAATGGGTTCAATATCTGCCATGAGCACAACAGGTTCTTTTCGGCACCTAGTTATGACCCCAACTAGCAAGCTAGTGAGAACTGGGCCTTGCAGAAGCTGTCCATTCAGAGACACTCCCTGAAATAAAGCACCACAATCAAAGACAACTCGCAACTTCCGCTGTGGGTGATGCACCCCATGATGTGGAATTTACCACAACCCTCCATCGCAGCGATCCAATTCTTCAGTAGGCACCTTCTCTGTATACCCTTTGGAAATAATATCAGTCATAAAACTGGTGTAATCGACATGAAATGAACCATCCCTGATAAACTTCCATTTAAGGCTCATAGTTCGCTGTTCTACAGCCTTCTTATTATTTGGCATTTTTACCTGATTGCACCTAAAAGGTAAACCAATGGTATAATGACCATCAACCAACTTAACAGAGTCCATCACTGACGTCATAAACTGCTGATCTTCTCTAGACAAAGCAAACTGCTCATCCTGAATACATTCTGGAAAATCAGCCTTCATTTGACGTTCCCACAGCTCATCCAATCTTGCCACAGAAATCCTATTGACACTCACATCAAAAATGTCAGTCTTACAATCCTCTCTGAGAGGACCATTCACCATCCAACCCAACATAGTTTTTACTGCATAGGGACCTCCATCCTGACTTCTAACAACATCCCATGCCTTGGGCACATTGGTGCCGATCAACAGGTCTACCCCGGAATTTATCTCCAGTATCTTAATATGGCACAAATGTGGCTATCTATCGAGATCTTCCTGTCGAGGAATATTGCTTTGATGAACAGGAATGCTTTTCTGTGTAAATAAGTCAGGCATATCACAGTAGTGATCTAAATCCAAACCAGTTACTTCCAAATCTGAAACAATATAACTACTGACCATTTTCTCCTGACCCATTGTCCGCAACAGAATGCCAGTTTTCAGCCTATTCATGTGCCCTTCAGAACAAAATGAAGCTGAACTCCCACGATCTAGAAAAGCATAGGTTATCAGTGACTGATTGCCTTTCTTGGACTTCACTCTAACTGGTATTATGGACAGAGCACTATTTTGCTCACCGGCCCCAGTAACACCACTGCTTTGCACAGCACATGAAGGACCTTCCCCTGGTGGTTCTCCCTCTCCTTTAGTTTGCACTGAAACACTTTCCCTCTGCTTGGAGTGGATATGTAGGAGTGTGGGGTGTTTCTGATTACAGACTTTACACAAGATACGTTTCCTGCAGTCCTTGCTTCTGTGCCCAATGTGCAGACAACCAAAACACACACCATTCTCTTTCAAAAAAGATAATCTTTCACAGTGCAACTTTCTTTCAAATGAAGGACACAAATCCAACATATGCCCTGCTCCACAAAACAAGCAAACCTTGGTCACAACTGAACCACTCTCTCACCTCAACACTGGCTCAATCTTCCCTTCCACCTTGGCCACTGTAGTAGCAAAACTACTCCTCTTAGCCTTAGGGTAAAACTTAGACTTAACATTCCCCGCCTCTTTTCTGATGGCTGTTGGAGGATCCTGTATGTCTCCAAACAATGGGTCACTTGCGATCGTCACTTGCCTTTCAACAAACTCAACAACATCGCTAAAACCCACTTTACGTTGAAACCTCTCCTGCAGATCGCACACAACATTCCTCCTGAGCTTATAAGGCAACTTTTTTATAACTGCTTGCATGTTAGCAGAGACATCCAACTCATGCAAGGATTCAACATCTCCCATTGCATTACAACATTGCCTTAATAAAAACACATATTCCTGCAAAGCCTTCACATCATCAGATTTTATAGCAGGCCATTTACTGACCCTTTCAATGTAGGCAGCAGAAATTTTCAGCGAATTGCCAAAGTTTTCCTGGAGCAAAGATTTAGCTTTAGCATATCCATACTGACCATTTCTCTTGGATGGCCTCTAGTGTATTGCTCGAGAAAATATAAACAATCCTTAGCACTGTGAGCTTGACTCTCCACCATGTGCTCAAAAGCTCTCATGAAGGTTTGATATTGTAAAGGATCACCATCAAAGAACTGAATGTCACGCCTTGGTAGCAAAAACAGAGACTGCTTCTCAGCCAATAAAGTTGTAATTTTATTTTGTTTCTTCAAAATGGTGACTAGATGATCATGACCCTCACTACTTTGCGCTGTATGTGTAAGATGTTTTGATTGCGCCTGAGACTGCGAAATCATCTGAGTAGTCGAAACTGCACCTGGAAATACTTGATGTAACTTCGTCTCTGACTGTTCCAACGAAACTACCTCGGGCTAAGAAGTATTTTTAACCTTGGGCCTCACATCCAATACACGCATTTGATGATCACTTGTATCAACACCCTGATAGGGTCGCTCTGGTAACACAGGTTTGAACGTCTGAGCATTAGGATTTAAAACACTCCCCTGTTCTCGTTCTAAATACAAGTTCATTCCATCGGATTTACCATTAACAGCACTTGAGACTCGGGACTTTTCAGAAGCTTGAAACCATGGAGCCACTGAGTGATGATTTACTTTTCCTACAACTTCTGTTTTCAGCATTAGAGATGCTATCACTTGGATTAACATCATCTATCGCAGCACCTTTACCAACATTCCTGGTGTGCCTAGAAGCACCAGAACCATTTCCAGCAGGTAATACATCAGAGGAATCAACACCAGGCAGATTTAAGAATGGCAAATCAGGCTCAGACACCTGATTTGTACTCTGTGGGTTTCCTTTTGCATCATGAAGCCATTTCTTTATCTCTTCCATAAACTCAGTATTATGTGCCCGCACACTTATGAACCAAGCAGTTTGTTTTTCTTGCTCTTCTTGAGGAAGCAAAGGAAGCAAGGTTTCATGCAAATGAGTTGCCTCAATAAGCAATGCAGACAAATTCTCTAACTGAGCCTGAACAGTGAAAACATTATCCTCAGATTGCTTTAGTTCTTTAATAGCCTTTATGACCTTTTTAATTTTATTAACCTTAGTGTGACGTTCTGTTTGAAGCCTTTCAATCTGACTCTCCAAAGCCTTAGCAGTCAGTTACTGCTGTCTTTTCTTTCCATCCACATCAACACATTGTATTAATTGGTGTGTCTCCATTTTTCTTCAAAACATTACAAAATCCAAAAACTGAACTGCACCTTTGACACACATTCCCTTCAATAAACCTTGGACACACACAATTAACAGGAACAATATCCCCACTAATCTGCCTATTAAACCTAACTAACTCAGCCTAGTCTTCCGTACATACTAGCGGTGGGTATTTATGTACCTCCATATCGTCAGCTGTGAGGAAGACAAACTGTCTTAAACACAAACTGCGGCGGTACTCCCAAGCCAATGGCTTCAGCCGCCTGATGCACAATAACTACAAAGCAAATCAGTACAACGCCTAATGCAGCTGTACTGCTGGAACCTAACAGGGGAATAAGACTCCTGAAAGAAATCTGTTGTGTCTAGCCACAGGCTTAATCTAAAAGCTGCGTGGACAAAGGCAACAGCAAACTATAAAACTCTCACCAATAAAACTCATCTATATATAAATAATCCAATAAAACCTACAAACTCTTCTGTTGACAAGTTATTGCAGCTCCTCCAACCAACAGCCGCGGCAGGCTAAACATGAGGACACAGATGACGCACAACAGTAAACACATAAGATACACTTCTGTACCATTTGCTCCTTTTATTCCACATGCAACTGTCCACTATACAAATCAGCACATGGGATCAACTATTAAACAAATGCACAGACTGCACAAACAAGTAACTGCAACTCACAAAGAACTGCACCAATTACTATGCCAAATTACAACATTGGCCTATGGCATAACTTAGTGCATAAGTATACATAAACCATCAAGGTACAGTCAAAATGCATCAAAATAATTCAAGCTGCGCTCAAGCTGGGTTTTAGACTTCTTAGTCAAAAATATTATTTTTCATCTACAGTGCAAAGCGTCAATCTGAAAATGATGAATAAACCTTTGGAGTTAAAATGTGACACATTTTCCATGTCAGCACCGTTGCTCAAGTAGACTGTCTGAGTGTAAACCTGAAACTAAAGCTGAGTGTTTTGCTTCTTTATGCATTTGTGGACTTTAAAGTAAATGTTGTTCACTATTTTGTGGAATGATCTGCCTCTATGAGCTTGTCTTTAAATCTGGATTTACTGTTTACGTTTGTAATCCAAATAAAATCAAAGATGTGTAAAACTCATAAAACACAGATTAATATTTAATCGTTTTAAGGAAGACTTTGCTGCTCAGCTTTAGTCTTTCTTGGGGGTTTCTGCATGTTGTGATGATGTTAGAGACTCTGTTTCTCTCTTTGTGTTCTGGTCAGATCTCCTGTTTGGGAAAACTCTGGTTTCAGTCTGACATTCCACATTCCCACTTCAGATATCAAAGGTGTGGTCAGCTTATGTCTTCTCCTCCCAGATGGTCATTGCCATGAAAAAGCTAAAATCACCTACAACTCATTACCATCATGCACCAACATTACTCCCAGCAGCAGCTGGATCAGGTATGTTTAGTTTTGCTGAAACCTCCTAAAAACACAGAAGTTACAGAAGATACAGAACTGCTATCTGTTAACGTCTCAGAAAGTGTTTGACATCACATCAGTATCACGTGCTGCTACAGTAGTCATTCAGTCCTTCGAATTCAGATGCAGACTACACTAGTATGTGGAGAACTCTTAGTTCAAGTGAAACATTGTTAGTAAGGTAAAACTGGCATCTTCTTTACCTCCTACAACTCCTTCCCCCACCTGTGCAAGTGCATGTATGTGAACGAGCGCACCTTCGTTCTCATCCAGACCGTGCACCTTTGTGCTTTCATGTTGGATCAGCTCCAGATAGCAATAAGTCCTATTAGTGAGTTTTTTAATCAATCTGAAAAGAAGACTTACATCTAAACATAAAAAGATCTTTATTAAATGAAAACTGTTAAATTTGGAGGAAATGTTTTTGGACATCTCTCACGACTATCAAATAAATCATGTTTAAAACACAGTTTGAATAATTCATATGGAGGACCACAAGAGCCACGCGCATCGAAATAAAGAATTCTGTGCTTAAATAATGAATTGTACAATTTACAAATGCAGAATCTATTCTTCAATTCATTATTTAAGCACAGAATTCTTTATTTCGATGCGCGTGGCTCTTGTGGTCCTCCATAAATTCACACTGTTAAGCATTGATAAAAAGTGGGTTATGCTTACTGTTTGAAAGGAGTGTGGATCAGATCCTTTTTTTTTTTTTGCCTTGCAGTCCCTCTGCTCTGACTAAATCCTGCTTCTTCTCCTGCAGTGGGAAGAGGAAGATCACACTCATGGGGTCTCACCTTAACTCTGTTGAAGGGGTCATCCACAGCCACGCGATGCAGGATGTCAGACTTCCCAGAAACATCAGCTCCCAGGTGGGTCTGTAGACACAATGTGGCTTTGAAATGACATCAAGATGGTTTTGTACATGGGCTCTGAACATTTTTGGAGGATCGGATCTGGAGATTTGACACAAGCATGTCTATCTCATTGCAGTATCTCACCTACGTTTAACCTGCAGCTAGGAGCGTTTCTAGCAGCACTATGTTTGTCACTGTAGCCAATCAATCCTCGGACTGCTCCACAAAACTCTCCTACTATCCAGAACCTGAGTTTACCAGCTTCACAGTTATAAGGACAGGGGAAGATGTCCGCATCACCATTCAGGTAATTTTTAAAAATAATTTTTTATCATACATATACAAACATGTGACAGTTCCTTTGTTTTTCTTTATTTAGAAAAAGACAGACAAGCTGGAGATGATGATAGATGAGTTATCAGTGTGGGGGGTTAAAGACAATACAGAATACCAGTGCATCGTGGAAGCCAAAAAAACCAGTAACAACACTGACTTTTTCCCCTGTGAGATTAAAAGACTAACCAACCCTGAATTTGAGGAGTTACTGGTAAATCTTTCTTTCATGCTTCCCCCAGCTAGATAAGTATCAGCGGAAAAAAACGAACCAAACTTGTTGTTGTATATATAAAGAGCCTTGAGGTGACTGTTGTTGTGATTTGCCACTATATAAATAAAATTGAATTGAATTGAATTGTATGGTAAGGTTTTCTTTAGAAAACAAACTTTTTTGCGGAGATGACAACATCAAAGTTCTCAGTTTGAGGTTTTCTAGAGGAGAAGCCCGAAACTGAGATAACCATGTATCGTGAGATTTAGTCGTTGCTAAATCTTAAATTTATAATAAAGCTCTATAGCTCTATCTATAATAAAAGACTGTTTTGATAACACGAATTGGAGTGTATTTGCAGAAGGATCAGACTTGGAGGGCCACACATCTGCCGTACTCTCATACATCAACTTCTGTACTGAGAGTGTAACAACAACAAAGACTGTTAAAGTGTTCCCGAACCAGAAGCCATGGCTCAACAGTGAGGTGAGAGCCCTACTAAGAGCACGTGACAGCGCCTTCAAATCAGGAGACCAACAAGTCTACAAAGAGGCACGCCAACCTCTGCTTAAAGGCATAAAAGAAGCCAAGCGCAAATACAAACAGCGCATCGAGGAACACTTTAACACAAAGAACTCCAGAAACATGTGGCAGGGGATCAAGACACTCACTGGCTACAAAGACAGTTGTACACAAACCAACTCCCCGGACATCACCTTACCTGACACCCTAAACCATTTCTTCGTCCACTTTGACAAAGAAAACAGGGACACCATCACCCATCCTGCCGTTACAGAGAGGGACGACGCTCCCATCCAGCTAGAGCAGCATCAGGTCAGAGCCACACTGCGCAGAGTCAACCCGAGGAAAGCAGCTGGTCCTGACGGTGTAGCCGGTAGAGTGCTTAAAGCATGTGCAGACCAACTAGCAGAGGTTTTCACCACCATCTTCAACCTCTCACTGCTACAGTCTGTCGTACCATCCTGCCTTAAGTCAGCCACCATCGTTCCAGTGCCCAAGAAGAACACAGTGAGCTGCTAGAATGACTATCGTAGTTGCTTTAACACCCATAATTGCCAAATGTTTTGAACAGCTCATCATGTCACACATTAAAGCTGCCATCCCTGCAGACCTCGATCCATACCAGTTTGCATACAGGGCAAACAGGCCGACAGAGGACGCAATAATAACAGCTCTTCACACAATCCTCACACACCTGGACAGTAGTAATACCTATGTTAGAATGCTGTTTGTGGACTTCAGCTCTGCCTTCAATACAATTTAACCCCACAAACTGGTTAATAAACTAAGCAACTTAGGACTCAGCAGCTCACTGTGCAGCTGGATATTGGACTTCCTGAGCAACAGACCCCAGAACGTCAGAATGGGAGAGCACACCTCCTCCACCCTCATTCTGAATGTGGTGTCCCACAGGGGTGTGTCCTCAATCCCCTCTTATACTCACTTTTCACCCATGACTGTTCACCAATCTACACCAGTAACACCATTATAAAATTTCCTGATGACACCACCGTCATAGGACTGATCGACAACAGTGATGATTCAGCCTACAGAGAGGAGGTTCAGCATCTGAAGCAATGGTGTGACGACAACAACCTACATCTGAACAGAGCCAAGACCAAGGAGATGGTAATCGACTTCAGAAGAACAAAGCAATCTAAGCACTCTACTCTCAGCACTGATGGGGAGGAGGAGGTAGAAAGGGTAGAAAGCTTTAAGTTTCTCGGAGTCCACATCTCAGCCGACCTTACCTGGTCCACAAACATCTCCCACCAGGTAGGGAAAGCACAACAAAGGCTGTACTTCCTCAGGATACTACGTCAGGCCCAATTACCCCAAAGACTGCTAGTAAACTTCTACCGCTCCACCATCGAGAGCTTTCTGACTTACTGCTGCACACTCTGGTTCAACTGCTGCACCACGGAGGACAAGAGGAAACTGCAGCGGGTGGTGAGGGCAGCAGAGCGGGCAATCAGCACTTCACTAACCCCCCTCAGAGACAGCTATACTGGCAGACTTCAGCAGAAAGCCAGCATCATCATCAAAGACCCCTCGCACCCTGGACACTCACTTTTTTCCCTCCTTCCCTCTGGTAAACGTTACAGATCCATCAGGTCAAAGACAAACAGACTCAACAGAAGTTTTTACCCACAGGCTGTCAAACATGCCCTACCTCCACCCTAATTGGAGGATAACTGCACTGCCAACACTCATGGAGATGAAACCTTATTTATAAATCGTATTTCTGTTTATACTTCAATGCAACCAACACCCCTACCTCTTTAAACTGCATTTATTATAACCTTATTTAGTATACTTCCATCAGAACCCCCCCCCCAATGTGCAATATCATCCCCCCCACACACACACACACACTCAATGTGCAGTATCACTGATCACACTACACCTCTCAATGCACCTGCTAGTCAAATCAAATCAAATCAAATCAAATCACTTTTATTGTCACATCACATGTGCAGGTACACTGGTACAGTACATGTGAGTGAAATTCTTGTGTGCGAGCTTCACAAGCAACAGAGTTGTGCAAAATACAATAACGTAAAACAAGCAAAATATAAAAATGGCTAATCTAAAAAGTAATAAATATATGTACAATATGTAAAGGTATATACATTACTGAATGTGTATACTAAATATGTTTTTCTACGTGTGTGTGTTTGAGTGTGTATATAGTATGTATATACATGTTTTACAAATGAAATAAAGTAAACAATAAAATAAGATATATAAAATATACAGAGGTTGGTATGTGCAGAACAGTGGTATTTATATACAGTATGGAGTGCATAATGTTGAAGTTCCAGTAGTGAGGGTGAGGTGTCTATGAAGTGTTCAGCAGTCTGATGGCCTGATGGAAAAAGCTGTCTCTCAGTCTGCTGGTACGGGACCGGATGCTGCAGAACCTCCTTCCTGATGGAAGTAGTCTGAACAGTTTATGGCTGGGGTGACTGGAGTCCTTGATGATCCTCCCCGCTTTCCTCAGGCACCGCTTCCTGTAGATGTCTTGGAGGGAGGGAAGCTCACCTCCAATTATCCGTTCAGCACACCGCACTACTCTCTGGAGAGCTTTGCGGTTGTGAGCGGTGCTGTTGCCGTACCAGGTGGTGATGCATCCAGTGAGGATGCTCTCAATGGCACAGCGATAGAAGGTCCTGAGGATGCGGGGGCTCATGCCGAATCTCTTCAGTCTCCTGAGAAAGAAGAGGCGCTGCTGCGCCTTCTTCACTGTTTTGTTTATGTGTACTGACCACGTAAGATCCTCAGCCAGATGTACACCAAGGAAGCGGAAGCTGCTCACTCTCTCCACAGCAGCGCCGTTGATGGTGATGGGGGTGTGTACTCCTCTGCACCTCCGGAAGTCCACTATCAACTCCTTTGTCTTTGCGACGTTGAGGGTGAGATGGTTGTCTTGACACCAGTGGGTCAGGGCGCTGACCTCCTCCCTGTAGGCCGTCTCATCACCGTTGGTAATAAGACCCACCACTGTAGTGTCGTCCGCAAACTTCACAATGATGTTGGAGTTTCTAGTGGCCGTGCAGTCGTAGGTGTAGAGTGAGTACAGGAGAGGGCTCAGTACACACCCCTGTGGAGCACCAGTGTTCAGTGTGATGGGGGATGAGGTGGTGCTGCCCAGTCTGACCACTTGGCGTCTGTCAGACAGGAAGTTAAGGATCCAGCTGCAGAGGGAGCTGCTCAGTCCTAGATCCTGCAGTTTCCTGTCCAGCTTCGAGGGAACGATGGTGTTGAATGCTGAGCTGTAATCTACAAACAGCATTCTCACATACGTGTCTCTCTTCTCCAGGTGTGACAGGGCAGCATGGAGTGTCAGGGCTATGGCATCATCAGTGGACCTGTTGTGGCGGTATGCGAACTGTAGAGGGTCCAGTGAGTCGGGTAGTGCAGAGCAGATGAAGTCCCTGACCAGCTTCTCGAAGCATTTGCTCACGATGGGGGTCAGGGCTACGGGTCGCCAGTCGTTCAATGAGGAGATGGTGGAGGATTTGGGTACAGGGACGATGGTGGCCATTTTGAAGCAGGCTGGGACTACAGACAGAGAGAGGGAAAGGTTGAAGATGTGTGTAAACACTCCAGCCAGCTGAGCCGCGCATGACTTGAGGACGCGGCCGGGAATCCCGTCCGGACCAGTAGCTTTGCGTGCGTTCACCCTCCTGAAGCACTTCCGCACATCCTCCTCAGACACAGTGTGCGCACTGACGTCATCCGCGGTGCGCACACTGTCCGGTCTCGTGGTGTTCGCTGTGTCGAATCTAGCGTAGAATACGTTTAGATCCTCACACAGAGAGGCCGTGGTCTGCGGTGTGCTGGTTTTCCCTCTAAAGTCTGTGATCGTGTTTAGTCCCTGCCACATACTCCGAGGGTTGTCAAAATGTTGCTCCACCTTGTCCCTGTACTCACGTTTGGCTGCTTTGATCGTCTTCCGGAGTTGGTAATGTGCGTGTTTGTAGTCCGATGTGTTCGCGGAGGCAAAAGCGGTGCTCCGTGCCGCCAGTGCTGTGCGAACATCTCTGTTAATCCAGGGTTTTTGATTTGGGAAGGATTTAACTGTTCTGGATGGGACGACATCTTCTACGCATTTTCTGATAAATCCGCAGACTGAGTCTGTGTACTCATCAATGTCTTTAGCAGCCACGTGAAACATTTCCCAGTCCGCGTGATCAAAACAGTCCCGCAGCGTAGACTCCGATTGGTCCGACCACCGGTGCACCGCCCTCAGGGTTGGAGCTTCCTGTTTCAGCTTCTGCCTGTAGGCGGGCAGGAGCAGGATGGAGCGGTGATCTGATTGGCCGAATGGGGCGCGGGGGAGGGCTTTGTATGCATCCCGGAAAGAGGTGTAGCAGTGGTCAAGAAGCCGGTCTCCACGAGTGCTGAAATGGATGTGTTGGTGGAGTTTTTGTGAGACTTTCTTCAGGTTACCCTTATTAAAGTCCCCGGTCGTGATGGCATGTATGTGTATGTATATAGATGTAAGCGTGTATGTGGAAATATGTGTGTGTATGTATGTACGGATGCATATATGTATATATACATATATGTATGTATGTGCATGTATGTTTGCAGGTGTATGTATAACTTGTACATATCTTTCTTGTGCAAATGTAAATTTGTCTGTTAATGTGTAAATACTTACACTATTGTGTACTTCACACACATGGAGAAATGCCAAACTGCCTTTCATTGTTCTTGTAACAGTGACAATAAAAAGCTATTCTATTCTAAAAAAAAAAAACTAAAAAAAACTATTCTATTCTAATGAATTCATTTATTATTAAATCTATGATAAAAAAGAAATGTAAAACTAATCCAGTTGAATTACAAACACCATCAAGTGTGGTACAATTCCTTACTCTTCAAACCCCCAAATTACTGTCTAAAATATACAGGACACTCTCCAAAATAGATGAATCAATATCCCTTCGTATTGCAAATTGGGAAGCAGATTTATCAGTCAGCTTAGACCAAAACGTCTAGTCTCAGATCTGCTTGAAAACATTTAAATTGATTAGAAATCCCAGTCTACAATTAATACAATAAAAAATACTACATAGAGTGCACTACACAGGTCAACGGATGTTCAAGATGGACCATCTGATAGATCATATTAGTCCTGATAAAGCCTCTGCCACAACATTAGATCAATCCCTCTGGGCTCCTTTGATCAGCTCCATCACCTAGTTGGGGGGGGGGGGGGGGGGGGGGGGGGTCGTGGTTTTGTCCCGACTTCATTATTGTGGTTGATATTGTGGGTAGGTACGGGCTTGTGGTTTCTGGGGATTCCCTAGGGACGGGTTTCTTGGAGGGCTCAACCCAGGGGCTGTGGCCATGACCTGGATGAAGATCTGGTGGCTCTTTGGGTGGTGTTTGTCTGGCAGATGCATGGAGCAGGGCTGGGGGAGGGTCTGTGCTGGCGGACATAGGTTACTGGCCTGGTAGCCTGGCTGCCCTGACTTGGGGACTTGGGGTTCTGAGTGTGCTCCGCCTTCGGGCTAGGGCTCTGGCTGGGTCCTGGTTGGTGTGTCGCAGTTGTGTTATTACCATCACTTTGTTCAGATTAGCATCAGAAATACGAATAAATAAAAAGTTTGTTATTACTGGCATTTGTTGGTAATAACAGTCTGGTGATCTCTGTCAGAAGAGAAGAAGTCATATTATCATATTTTGGCCAGTGATCATTTAACGGATGCCAGAAACTTGAGAAAATAATTTCATAGAGCTGACACTAGATGTCGCCTTAGTGGTTCTGTCGTTAGAACTTGTAGGAAGTTGTGTGAGTTTTCAAAGCCAGCACAGATTTCATGTTTGCAGGGATCAGTGGACCAGTCCTCAACGCGACTGATGTAAAGTTCAAATTACATAAAAACACATCGAATGGAAATATTCTGTCTTTATTAAAATCATACAGTGTGTATCCTTTGACATCACAGTACAGAGCGAAAAAGCTCATTTGCTCTCACCTGATGTGGCTCTAAGGCGATATTGAGTTTCTCCAGTAGGTGGCAGATCACACAAATAAAAGACTGGCAAAGTAATCCCTTACAAAAGTAACACAGGCCAGTCACGGTAATGGAAGTCAACAATAACACAGATCTATTATTCAGGTATGTTTCAGATTAATAAACCTCAGCGTGCTGCTGGATGAACATTGTCTTCCTTCAGTGTGTAACAACTTACTGAAGGTTCACCAAACGCTTTCTCAGCAGTTGAGTGCTGTCATTGTTTTGATTTTGTTGAGGGTCTGATGAACACTAAACTGTACAGACTTGAGAACATGGCTGAAAGTGGAGAAAACAGCTGAGGGAACATATTAATGATGTTAAATCCTAAAATTAAAATCTGATTTTTCTGTTAGCTGGGCGTGCTTCCTCCTACTTTCAGCACTTCTCTTTTCAGCAGAGGCGCACTGCGCTTTTACGCACGAGTCTAGAGGCACTGTGTCACAGAGCAGAGTGCCATGCAGACCTTCAGTGTATGACGGTGTCTCAGGCACAAGTATCACTGCTGCTACAAGATGATCCTGCTGCTCGCTCTGCTTTCTGTTCTCTGGGGAGAACTGGGTCTGTGTCTGGAGGAGGATGGAGGCTTCACCTTTGATGGAGACATACGCCAATTCGCTGTAACCTCCAACAGGCTTTACATCGCCACAGAGGAGAGGCTGTACCAGCTGAGCCACGATCTGACTCTGATCAACAGTCTGACCCAGAGAGGAATCTTAAACACCGGAAACCCGCAGGATGATGTGCAGTTTTACCGGGTTTCTGATACAGCTGATCGGAACTCAACTTTCAGCATCAACATGTTGTTGCCTTTCACAAAGAATGGCTCTCTGATCAGCTGTGGTGTGACTGACGATGACTGCGGTCACTGCGAGGTTCTGGACCTGAAGAACATCTCCAAACTTCTGTACAGGGAACACATCCAGGTGGGACCTCTGAAGAGCAGTAGCAGGTCTGTCAGCTTTCTGGTGGATGTGAAGAAAACTCAGAATGACACTTACATTCTGACCGCGATCCAACAAAAAGAAAGTCAGTCTGAAAACAACAAGTGCGGTATTAATCATCAGACTATCAACCTTCATAATACAGATAACAAACAGGGTGGAGGTATATTTTCTATAAGTGATGGAGCTTCAGGCACACATGGGATCAAAAGTAAAGGTGATGTGGAGTTTGTTGAGGGGTTTCAGATTAATTCAACCATCTATCTGTTCTCCAACGTGCTCTCAGCTCAAACAAACAGAGTTCGTCTCATTTGGGTCGAAGGCAAAAAAAGCAAAAGTGACACACTCAAGTCTCTGCGGGGCGTGAGTCTCAGTATCTCTGACGGTGACAGCAGCAGACTCGTGGCCTCCTCGGTCATCCCGGGGGAGCAGCCGGTGCTTTGGAGCGGCGTGTTCAGTGTGGATGGAGGAGAAACCAACACCCAGCTGATGGTGTTTGACATTAGCCCTGATTACAGCAGAAACACCGACAAAGATCCAGACTTCTACACCTCTGTGCCATCAGAAGTGACGGTGGGTCGCTGTATAACTTCTAAAGATGTTCTGAATGGCTCCTGAATGTAGTTTCCACCTGTGCCTCCACATTTTCATGTGAATATTTCCTACGTTTTATTGAAGACACAAGAAAAAGGAGTCATAATATTTAAAGTGCTGGTATCTCTAATGGTGCATGTGATAAACAAACTGGGTTTCATTGAATAATGTTTGACTTCATCAAAGCAAAGCTGGAGTCCATAGGATCTGAATGTGCAGCTGTGAGCAGGGGTCACAGCTACACATTAAAGTTCTTTGGTTCAGTTGGCCTAACAGCAGCACTTTAAATACTTTTTATTAAATTAGATTTAATAGAATGTTTTAAGTCATCAAACACAACATGCACTGATCATGGTCAGTCAGATATACTGTGTGGTTTAATACATGAAAATATTTGAGCGTTTGTACTCAGGAAGCCTACAATGGTGAACTGGCTGGCAGTGTTTTATTATTGTCCTCTGCAGAAAAAATGAAAACAATATAATAAGAAAGGGACATTAATTTTAACCAAGTCTGTATTTATAATTACAGCTATTTTGTTATATTTTCTATTATAATGCATTATTTAATTTAGCGTAGTTTCTGTCCTCAGTTTTTTGGAGCAGCTGTGATGACATCATTTCCTCTGGGATTAATAACGTATTCTGATTCTGTTTTGAACATTTTTAAAGTTTGCAAGTTGGCTTTTGTATGATTATGGATGTGTTTATTTAGTTTTTGTTAAAAAGTGCAATTGTGTTTTTTGAATACAATTTCATCATCCTTAAATTTACAGGCTTCCTCACAGCTGGTCCAACAGACTTTAATCAGCCAAATGCTGCTTAAAGTCTGTAATGTTAAACTTTCAGCTGAAACTGATGACAGTACAAATGATTACTTGGAAGAACTTCTATTTGCTTCTAGCTCCCCTTGTGCTACAATATTTTTCTGTCATACCTGCTGCTGATTAGTTTGCTTTCTCTTCTACTTTTTTATTTTGTCTTCCTTGATACCCCCATGTTGCTGTGTTGCTGTGATATAAAGGCAAATCCCACTACGAGACGGACTAAACCATTGTCTATCATTTGTAAGGCGCTATGAGAGAGCCATTACCTTTTTGGAATTATATTTTAGTCACTCAACCAATTTATTCTCACGGTTCTAAACATGATTACTGGAAATAATTTTTTAAAATGCAAAGGAATAGACACTTTTCATCTCAACATTACAACGGTCCCTCATACCAGTGGGGCTCTAAATTCTCAGTCCCACTGTCCCCACACTGTTATGCCCCTAATGAGAGGTCAGTTAATTAGTCACTTGCAGAGTTGCTGCTGTGGTGACAGATGTCAGTTATGGTCATTGTGCTCTAATATGACTTGATAAAGATTCATTATCAGTATAATAATTATCCACATACTTCATGAAATGCTGTGAACAAAACACAAGGCACAAATCAGCATCACTCACTTGAAATTGCACATTTTTGAATATATTAGAAAATTGCATCATAGTCAGTTCAGTTTATTCAGCATTATTTCATATTTGAGTCATGTTCAAGTTGAGTATGTGATTATACAAGGTGTAAACACAAATAATGAATGTGTTGTTTGGGTGAATTAAAAACAAGATGAAAAGGACTCTTCTTAAGTATGTTTGATGACCATAAACAGCAGTTCATTAGGTTTGGAGTGATGACAGCTTATTTTTATTTTGACCATCTTGAGTTCTAATCTAAAGACATCTAAAATATCAGATCTGATGATCAGTGTGTTTGTTTCTCAGCCAACGATCCTGAAACCAAAGGCAGTCCTCTTCAGGCACAGCTACATGACCTCTGTGCTGGCAGTGAGGCAGAGAGGCTGGATGGTTTTCTTCATTGGGACAGGAGATGGGCAGCTCATTAAGGTCTGTATGAAATGAAACATCTATTATTGTGGATAAAGTACTTATTTTACCAGCCTGATTTTAAGATGCCATTTCATCATCCTGAAATGCACTTTGAGTTCCTCACATGAAACAAACATGAAAAATAGTTCTGTCACCAAAATATATTTGTTGAATTAGCATCTATTTGTAAAACCATAAACAACCACTGGCTCAAGATAAATAACAAGCAAAACTTTTTTATATATTTTCACTTTAAACTTTTTTTTCACCTTATTTATTTGAATTAGTCTCATTTCATTTCATTGATAAAGTCTTTGCTGCAAACTGTTGTAACTTGTGGTGTCTATAGTTTCTTTGTGTGCTCTCAGTCTCACTGTGAGTTCATCTGCTCACACACATGCAGGTGTTGTTTGTGGAGTGGAGAGATGAGAGATGTGACCCTAAAGGCACTTAAAGCTTCCCAACACGTATTTTACTCAATATAACAAGAGTAAGAGGGTAAACAAGAAGAAGTTTTAAATGAAATCAGAAACTACTGAAAACATACAAATTAAAAAAAACCAGTTGATGTTGCAGGTTTTAAATAGCTCCAGACTGCTCTGTTCCCGTTATCTTCCTCAGTGCTATGATACTTCTCACTAGTTAGCAACAGGTACACAGCTGCTAACAGTTGGTACATTAAACACTGAACATCACAGAACTGATTATTGAACTGAATTATTGACTGAATATTCCCCTTGTTTGCTTTCATAAAACCCTGGGTTGCTTTGGCTGTATGTTTTGGGTAATTGTCCTGTATTATGAAACACCGTCCAATCAATTTGACTGCATTTAGCCATATACCACAGAGTTCATTCAGTTGCTTCTGTCTCCTGTCACATCATAAATAAACACTGGTGTCCCAGTTCCACTGGCAGCCATGCACGCCATCATACTGCCTCCATCATGTTTTACTGATGATGTACAGATGTTTTTGCAGGTTTAAGATGGCTCATTTGACCGACATGGAGAGCTCTTTTGACTGCATGTTGTCCGCTCGCAGCAAGATCTTCCACTCCTCAAATCAACTCCAGGCCTTGTATTATGGCTTTAGTTTTGTGCCACTATTCTGAGCGCACGTAAAAAAAAAAAAAATTGAGCGCATGTAAAAAAAAAAATTTGCAGGTGCAAGTGTTGCATTTTGAGGAGAAATTTATTTTGAGCGAAGAAAAGCTAAATTTGAGTGAACAAAATTAATTGCTCCATGCAAAAAATGTATTTCAGTGTTTGCTATATTACACACACAATAGCAGCCTCGTCTTGATGCATTCTCAATCATCCAGGAAAGTAAATCTCCAAAAGTTGATTCTGTTCATCTGGACGTAGCATTTTGTGGGAGAAACGTTTCGTCACTCATCCAAGTGACTTCTTCAGTCTCAGCTGACTGCAGGTTTCCCCAAATCTTATAAATAGTACATTTAATATATAAACACAATAGCAGCCCCTCTCGCTCAGTTTTTGCATTTGCGCTTGCTCCCAATGTGTTGCTTGCGCTCTCAACATTTCTGCCCGTGCCGTTCAACTCTATGTACACCGTTATATTTGTGCCACAAAACCAGCCAATCACAGACTTGGATGCAAAAAAGTCTGCTTGGCTGTTTTGGTCTCCAATCAGTTCCAAATGACGAAATGCAATAGCCCAGAGTCCATTTCGTCCAAAACTCAAACGAGGCAGTGGCGGAGGAACACAGAGTGGCGGACTCTTTCTGGGTCACAAAATAAACTTTTAAGATATTTTCATGTGAGAATGGTGCTGTGTAAACTTCAAATATCTGCTTGATTTATCAAGACATCACATATTTGCATAAGTGCTCTAATGTTTTCGGAGATGCCTGTTACCCACCAGCTGACCGGGTGGTCACACGGGTTAAACATAATAATATAAGGCTGAACTGACAAAAAATCGGCCACTACACCACCAGGTATTATAGGAAAAACCATAAAGCCTTCGAACTAAAACAAACGCTGTTGTGACAGTGATGTACACTGTCTTGTTGGTATATATGTATGATTTGTATCATGTTTTCCTCTCACCACATATCCAAACCGATATCATGACCAGCAGCTTTTACAGCTGTGGCTCCAGCAAACATCAGCTGTGACTAGAAAGCATAGCTGGACTGGCCATCGGGCATACCGGGCATTTGCCCAGTGGGCCGATGGTGATCTTTCGTTTTTATGGGCCGATGGGGGGTTTTTTTTCCCTTTTTTCTTCCGTAACGGTATAAACGCTGAAAGGTGGTGGATTGGCCAGATGCTGGGAGATGTGTAAAAATAACTCAATTGTTTGGTGGTGGCTATTGCGGAGCTTCCACAGATTCCGTAACATTAGCAAGTGGTGGAGGCCACCCGAAGCGGTGAACTGAACTTCAGGTAAGAAGTTATGACCTGCAGTCTATCTGGGTCAGATATAAACCAAGTTTAGGTGTAGTTTATTTTCGTTATGCTGACTTTTTACAGTCAGTTACAATAACTCGTACTGCGTGCTAGCTAGCATGACGGAGTTTATATACTGCTGGGCGGGTGCTATGATATTATTGATGTTGAACTTGTTTTATCTTATTTTATTTATAAGGTTAGTTATTAGAGTTTCCAACCGTCCGGTAAAAAACGGAATCGTCTAGTATTCAGAGAAAATATTGCGCGTTTTGTAATGTGGTGAAAAGGAACAGAGTTTGTCCCGTACTTCAGCTACAATGAAAAAGACACAAAGCTGGAGTTATTCTGTGTCTTTGCTGCGCAGCTGCCTCTTCTTCTCTCATTCTCTTCTCTCAAATGCCCGGTATGCCCAATGGCCAGTCCAACTATTGCGGTCAGCTGGTGGGTAACAGGCATCTCCGAAAACGTTAGAGCAGTTATGCAAATATGTGATGTCTTGATAAATCGAGCAGATATTTGAAGTTTACACAGCACCATTCTCGCATGAAAATATCTTAAAAGTTTATTTTGTGACCCAGAAAGAGTCCGCCACTCTGTGTTCCTCCGCCACTGCCTCGTTTGAGTTTTGGACGAAATGGACTCTGGGCTATTGCATTTCGTCATTTGGAACTGATTGGAGACCAAAACAGCCAAGCAGATTTTTTTGCATCCAAGTCTGTGATTGGCTGGTTTTGTGGCACAAATATAACGGTGTACAGAAAGAGCTGAACGCGCACGGGCAGAAATGTTGAGAGCGCAAGCAACACATTGGGAGCAAGCGCAAATGCAAAAACTGAG
The DNA here is from genome assembly GCF_036321145.2 of Pelmatolapia mariae. Taxonomy (NCBI): domain Eukaryota; kingdom Metazoa; phylum Chordata; class Actinopteri; order Cichliformes; family Cichlidae; genus Pelmatolapia; species Pelmatolapia mariae. The sequence continues at coordinate 35,776,881 of NC_086242.1, read as the reverse complement.
CGAGAGGGGCTGCTATTGTGTGTGTGTGTGTGTGGATAATAGCAAACACTGAAATACATTTTTGCACGCAGCAATGAATTTTGTTCACTTAAATTTAGCTTTTCTTCGCTCAAAATAAATTTCTCCTCAAAATGCAACACTTACACCTGCAAATTTGTTTTACGTGCGCTGAATTTTTTTTTTACGTGCGCTCAGAATAGTGGCACAAAACTAACGCCATATTTTATCTCCTTAATTGATCATCACATGATGAAGGAATTACCCACTTCTGCCCATGAAATGGCCTTTAGTCATTTGTCCAATTACTTTTGATCCTGTCGAAAAGAGGATGACACATTTTAAGAAGCTGAAACTCCTAAACTCTTCATCCAATTTGAATGTGAATACCTTTAAATTAAAGCTAAGAGTCTACACATTATGCCTATGTCCATTGTATAACTCTAATTGGAATATGTTTCAGCACAAATTAAAAATAAATAAATAAATTCTTATTTTCACAAATTCTTGTTGTCAGCTGTCTGTGGACAGGAACTATCACGCTGCCTGTCCCACGGTGCTCTACAGGACCAGTGATGACCACAAAGTGTTTCCCAAATTACGTCTGGATCCAGTGGGCCGTAAACATGTGTATGTGCTATTTAGAAACCAGGTACTTACATTATTTAACTAATTATCTTAATGTCACATGTACCTGTGTTGCATTTTAAAGCGTTTGTTGTTCTAGATGAAGCGAGTTCCTGTGTCAAAGTGCAGCACGTACACAAATGTGCAGGAGTGTTGGTCTGCACAGGATCCATACTGTGGTTGGTGTGGCTCTAAAAGCAGGTGAGAGGAACAACACATGCAGCTGACATCTCCAAACAATTCTGAACTTGGTGATCATTTCTTCTTCTTCTCCTAGCTGCACATTTGAAGATGACTGCACAGATTCAGACTGGCTGTCCATTCCTGATGAGTCCCAACACAAAATGATTTCCCACAAAGTTGAAAAGGACACAAACGGACAGGTACAGCTTACAAACACACTCGGGACTGTAATCATTTCTGGTTTTCAAATATAGTTCACTTATGATCTTCATTTTCAGATTTTACTAAAAATCCACACACACCTGACTGTGGGCCAGGAAGTGTCACCTATCTTTGCCTGTCAGTTCACTGCAAGTTCCGGCTCAATTTGTGCTTCAAATAACCCTCCTCCACAGTTCCCACAATGCACCTGCATCCTGTCTGATCGTACACTTCCTGCTGATGGTCAGTGACTTTTCATAGATTATCCAACGAATAAAATACTTCGCAGTCAGACCTGCTTATTGATTTGCAACATCTCCCAAACAGTAAAATAGAAACATTACAGAGCTGACTCTGACAGATGAAATATTCTTTACTAGTTGACAAATCTGAGCTGTTCATTATTATAAAATGTTGCATCTCATTAAATATAGATTTAAAAAAAAAAAAAAAAGTAGTAACTGAAGGCTATGACATTGATCATATTATTTTTTATTTAACAGGTCTGTATGTCACAGTGAAATTTAGACTTGGTTCAACACAACTGTCAGAAAAACTGAAGTTGACCAACTGCTCTGACATCAGTGGACCACCAAGTTCAGTCTTGTAAGTCCAAGTCCAGATTATAAAGATTATGAAGATGGATCACTAATAACACAACATTATGTGTCATCACCAAGAAGAATGTATTACTACTGAGGAGTCTCTTTGTTGTATGTTGTATTTTTGGACATTATCATTTTCTTGATGATCTCAACACTAATATGTGATTGTTTCTCTTCAGGTGTCAGCAGTGCATCAAAGCTGGTTGTGGATGGAACATAAACAGATGTTCCTGGGCCGATCAAATAGAGATCAATGTAATAATTCATGCCTTTAGTTTGCCTAGTTCAGGATTTTCCTCATTAACATATTTGTTTTGTCATATTTATTTCACTGATACCATTCTACATGTTTAGGCTATTTTGATGTATCCCTTTTATCTGCCCTAAGGAATTCCATAACCTTTGGTAATAAGAAAGTATATCTTATCTTATCATATAATCAAATCTTCCACTTTAAGTTTACATTACTTTTGATATCTTTTGATCATTATTAAAGGTGGGTTGGTCTAACGTTCAAATATCTATTGCTTCTCAAAAGCAGCTATATTACATACAATAATATGTTAACTGATTATGACAACTTACAAATATCAATTAGGTTGCTTTACAAAATTTAGTTTCAATGTTTTCCTTGTAAATAAGACAGAACTTCCATTCTCATCATTCCTACATAGTTTCTTTAGACAGTGACAGTAAACCTGCCATATTGATTCCCTCTGCTTCCTCCTGCAGGACAGCGTTTGCCAAAATGTGCAGTCTGGAAAAAACTTCTCCGTGAGTCTGAACCTCAGTCCTCAAACTCATTGTTCCTCTGACACCTTATTCATGTTCATCAGAGCTTCTAACATCAGCTGATGGCTGTGGATTAAAACTGATCATTTTTGTGTCTTGCTGTCAGATCCCAGAGATCTCCTCCATCACTCCCAGTGTGGTGTCTTTCTACGGTAGAAACCACGCAGTGCTGTCAGGTCGTAACCTCGATGATGTGACTGCAGTGAGGATCCAGGCAGATACTGACTGTACTCCAAAAGAGTAAGTCACTTTATACACAATCGAGAGTTTGTGCTTTGGACACAGTAAAGTCTAAAGATTGTTCCAGGCAAACACCACTTTATACTGAAATATAGATTAAATGTTTGAATAAAAAACGACACACCTCTTTTCTCAGCATTGCTCTCAGACAGACTAATTCAGCATAAACCTGAAAGTAAAGCTCACTGTCCTATTTTAGGATTTTATAGGAATTTAAAGTAATTTATTTTCACTGTTTTGTTTTGGGGGTTTCTTCTGTTTTAATTAATGATCTGCTTCTATGGGCTTTTAAGTTTGTTTTTACTGTTTATATATCTGGTAATCACAGTAAAAGTAACTTTGAACAAACTATGAAACACATACTTTGGTAGTTTACACTCGCATTTAGTTATGTTGTGGAAAATTTTGATACTCTGCTTTTGTCTGTTCTCAGTTTATGAGTATTATGATGATGTCAGGGACTTTGTGTGTGTGTGTGTGTGTGTGTGTATGTGTGTGTGTGTGTGTGTGTGTGTGTGTGTGTGTGTGTGTGTGTGTGTGTGTGTGTGTGTGTGTGTGTGTGTGTGTGTGTGTGTTCTGGTCAGATCTCCTGTTTGGGACAACACTGGTTTCAGTCTGACGTTCCACATTCCCACTTCAGACATCAAAGGTGTGGTCAGCGTATGCCTTCTCCTCCCAGATGGTCATTGCCATGGCAAAGCTAAAATCACCTACAGCTCATTACCATCATGCACCAACATTACTCCCAGCAGCAGCTGGATTAGGTATGTTTATTGTGCTGAAAGATTGTTGATCTCTTTTAGATATAGACTTTCCAGAAACTTCTAATGTTCAGTAAGCAGAGATGTAAAACTGAACATGATATATTGAGATATATTTAGACCTCAATTACCCTTCATGGCAGAACAGAATCCCAGTTAGGAGTTAGGACAGGACTCTCTGGAGCCCAGGTGTTGGTGGTGGTTTGGACAGGGCTCTGACTGTACACAGTGAGGTGAAGATGAGGAGGAGGTAGGTTGCAAAAATAATAACCTGTAAGGTGGAATGAAAGAAGAGCACTGAGATTTAAACCACATATAGTGGAGGCTGATTGGCTCGGAGCAGGTGGGCAAAAAAAATAACAGCGTGTGAAAGTGAAGGCAATGTAAAGAAATAGACTCATAGCAGAGCAGCCAGGAAAGCAGGCACATGAGTAATTACAGATCTTCCTCATTGAGCACAGACAGAAGCTTCATTTGTAAAACTTAAGACTTTGGTTGATGTCACATTCCTGACACTGTCTCCAAACCAACAAAACAAAAGTAAAAAAAAAAAAAAAAAAGTAATATTAAATTAACATGACACAGCGATGAAGAAAGCTTTCTGTCTGTTTAGTAATTTAGCCTTCTTCTTTACAAGCCTTTGTCGTTGCAGCTGCCATGATGTACTCAAAATGTGCTCAGAGGTATTAAAGTTTTGAGCTCCACTGAAGCTACAACACACTTAAAGTGACACATCTAGTGTGTTATCATCAATAAACGAGCTAAAGCAACAGTAGTGAATCGTGACAAAACTTCAGCAAAACTATTTTTGAGTCTAGCCCCGCTGCTTTGACAGTAATTTCAATCGTATTTTTGAGAAGTGTTCTAGGAAGCAGCAGAGAAACCGTTACAAGTTCTGGGTCATCTGATGGGGAAAGAGAGCCACTTCCCAAAAAATGTCTTTTGCTATAAGGCTACTTCCGCTTTTAGTTGCAACTGAAAAAGGAAATTCTGTCATCTCAGTTTCTTTTATCACCTTAAAAAGGAACCCCATTTTATTTAAGAGTTTGTTTAAAGCACCAATCTTTACCTAGGCATTGGTTTCTTAATAATATGTATTTAGTTTTATGCCAACATAAGTCAACTAAAACAGAGTTTTTTAAAATATTGTTTGGTACAGTTAAAGACAGACACAGAGATTTTAAATGTTCTCTGGTGCTCTGTGCCCTGCAGTGGGAAGAGGAAGATCACACTCACTGGGTCCCATCTTAACTTTGTTGAAGGGGTCATGCACAGCCACGCCATGCATGATGTCAGACTTCCCAGATACATCAACTCTCAGGTACATTACACCTTGTATTACTGCTTAAGTTAACCAGCCATGTTATATCAAAAATTATAAATTACAGTGTGTCTGAATTTGTGATGTTTTATGCTGTTTTGGTCACGTCTTGTTGTTTTTTGTGTGCATTTAATTTCATTGCAGAATCTCACCTATGATTCACCCACAGCTCTGAGCATTTCTAGCAGCACTATGTTTTTGAAAGTAGCCAATGAAACCTTGAACTGCTCCACAAAACTCTCGTACTATCCAGACCCTGAGTTTACCAGCTTCACAGCCACGAGGACAGGGAAAGATGTGCACATCACCATTCAGGTAATTTTAAAAAAATTAATTTTTTTTATCATACATATTTTTTTTATCATGTGACATCAGTTCACTGAAATGTAGCCTTTGTTTTTCTTCATTTAGAAAAAGACAGACAAGCTGGAGATGACGATAGATGAGTTATCAGTGTGGGGCGTTCAAGACAAGCCAAAAAATTGCACCATGGAAGCCAAAGAAACCAGTGACAACACTGACTCTTTCACCTGTGAGATTGAAAGCCCAACCAACCCTGAATTTCAACAGATATTGGTAAATATTTCTTTCATGTTAACCAAACCAAATAGTTGTGTAGAGATGTAATGTCAATTTTATTGTGGCAGTAGATAAAAACATTACAATATTTTAGTACAGTAATGTGCTAAAGTTGCAGGCACTAAAATTGTACTGAGGATGTTTTCACATAGACTTCATTAAGTATACTTGTTAACCTACTCATTATTGCAACTCTCCAACCAGGAATATCATGGTAAAGCTGAATGGCTGAAATTCAAGCTCAGCGTGACTCTGAACGTGACATGGTTGTTTAGGCTAGACAGGCTGCTCTGAGTATTTCACAAATTGCTGATCTACTGAGTTTTTCCCACAACACCACTTCTAGGGTTTAGAAGAGAATGGACTGAAAAAGAGAAAATATACAGTGAGCTGACGTTTGCTGGGTGGAAAATGTTATGTTGATGTTAGAGATCAGAGGGGAATGAACAGAGTGTTTTTAGGAAGGCTACAGTAGCTCAACTCATTACAACAAAGCTATGAAGAAGAGCATCTCCAAATGCTTGAACCTTGAAGCAGTTGGGCTACAGCAGCAGAGCACCCCACTGGGTGCCACTCCTGTCACCTAGGAACAGGAAACCGAGGCAACGGTTTGCACAGACTATTATGGTGGAATCTGTGTGATAATATCAGGTCAATACTGACTCTGTGAGGAATGTTTCCAGCACCTTGTTGATATGCAATAAAAAATGATGCAGTTCTGAAGACAAACAGGAACCCAACATGGAACTAGCAACGTGTAACTAATGCAGTGACCAGTATCTTATACAAAGTGTAGCGAAAAACAAAGAAAAATTCAGTATGTAAACATGTAAGGCTTTTTTCCCAGTTTAGTATGCTGTATCCCATGTGATTTATTTTTTTGTTGTTTTTCTTTTTGTTTGTTTGTTTTTATAGATAAAATACGGAGACAAATCTGTTGAACTGGAAAATAAAGATAAATCTGCAGTTTATTATTTTCTGATGCTGATCCTTGTCCTACTGCTGATACCAGCCATTATTATTGGTAAGAACACAATGTAGAAGTGAATTTGAGTCCATAACCAGCCTAAAAAAGGATGTGCAGGTCAACTCTTTAACAACTATACCATTATTTAGCATTGTGCTATAATCTGTATGTTGCAGTGGTGTTATTCTACCAAAGACAACAGCAGAGGCTCGCTGATAAGATGAACAAGTTTGTGGAAGACCTCGAGCTCAACATCAGGAATGACATCAGACAAGGTCAGTCACAAAATCTCACAGCATCACTTTGATGTACAATTTATACTGCTCGAAAAATTAAAGAAAAGCTTTTAAAACACAGTGCAGGGAAAAATAATCAGTCTGGGAGCTGCCTGCATTGCCTGGGCACATGAGGCCAGACATTGTCATGCACCACGAGGAACCTAGGTCCCACTGCCCCAGCACAGGTTGACAATGAGTCCAAGGATTTCTTCCCAGTACCAAATGTTAGTTGGGGTGCCATTGCCTAGCTGGTAGAGGTCTGTGTGTCCCTCTGTGGATGTGCCTCCCAAGCACATAAGAAATATTTTGTACTGTCAGCTTCAGAAATGTTTATCTGACAGAGGAGAAAATTTTCCACAGTTGTGCAACATTAAAAGGAAGTGAGGTCTATGTGAAAAGACATCACAAAAAAAAGTTACCAGAGAAGTTACATTTGCAAAGCCACATTCAAACTACTTGGGGCAGTTTTAGAAATAACTGCTATGAATAGATTAAATATAATTCATTTAAATATGCCAGTTTGAGGTTGTGTATCAGCTGTCTTTATTTCCCTAAACATGAGTAAATTCCGGAAAGAAAGAAATAGACAGCATGTGAATTAAACAAATTAATCTCAAAATATATTCCAAAAAATTTCTGTAAGCTTTTAGCATGGTCCTTTGTCATTTTACTTGAGTATCTGTAAACATTTAATGATTGATTCAAACTTTGAAAAAAAGCCTAAAAATACATCACTTTATCTGCATTAAATGTAAACAAAAAATGAATGCTATGTTTTGCAAATCTCATAAACCTATATTTTAGTCAGAATAGATACAGGATTGTATAAGGTCTGGTCTGCAGGCAGGCCACTTAATCGACTAAAGTGAATTTTTCTACCTTGAAGTCATACTGTTGTAATAGACCCTTGTTGAAATGTTCAGGGAAGGCCTTACCTGACATAATAATGAATTACAGTAGTCCAGCCTAGAAGTAATAAATGCATAAACTGGAAGCATGAAACACGATGTTTCAAATTTTAGAGATATTCTGCAAATCAAGAAAGCACCCTTACGTTATTTAATATTTGCACTGAAAGATATATGTTGGTTAAAACCAAGATTACTGACAGTGTTCCTGAAGGCTGAAAGTAATGCCATCCAAATAAGTATCTGGTTAGAGTACATCAGCTTCAGTATTATCGTAGTTTTGAAAATGTCAGTGGTCAACGAGATGGCATGGTGGTTAGCACTATAGCCTAACAGCAAGAAGGTCTTTAGTATATCTCAATTTTAAAGCAGGAAATTAGAGGTTGTGAAGGTTTTTATGTCTTTAGCTATTTATATGGTTTAACTAATTGGTATCTGTCTGACATCATGGACAGATAGAGCTGGTTATCATCTGCATAGCAATAAAAATGTATGCTATGCCTTCTAATAATACTGACTAGTAGAACTGGTCTTAGTGCGACCAGTGCGTGAAGAATCAGAATCAGAATATTTGATTGATTCCTAGGGGAAATTATGTTGGTTACTGTGCTCCAGTACAAACAGTAACAAAAACAGACAATGCAAGAAGTAAGAAATAGCACAATATATACATATATATAAGTCGCTTACTAATAAATATCAGAATAAGAAAGAGCATGTGCAAAAAGGGTTTAGCTATAGCAGTATACAGTGTGTTAGGTGGATGAGTTGTACAGAGAGATGGCCACAGGCAAGAATGATTTCCTGTGTCATTCAGTGGTGCTTTTTGGTAATCTCAGTCTCTCACTGAACGTGCTCCTGTGGCTAGCCAGCAGGGAAGGAATTATCCAGCATTGTCTTTATTCTGGATAACATCCATCACCACCCTAAGAGAGTCCAGCTCCATCCCCACAACATTGCTGGCCTTGCGGATCAGTTTATTGAGTCTGTTAGCATCAGCAACCTTCAACTTGCTGCCCCAGCATGCAACAGTGTAGAGGATTGCACTGGCCACAACAGACTCATAGAAAATCCTGAGCATTGTCCGACAGATGTTGAAGGACTTCAGCTGCCTCAGAAAATAGAGTCGGCTCTGGCCTTTCCTGTAAAGTGCTGTGGTGTTTTTAGCCCAGTCCAGTTTATTGTCACTGTATACTCCGAGGTATTTATAGTCATCCACAATGTTAACATTGACCTCCTGGATTGAAACAGGGATCAAGCATTTCCTGGTCTTCCTGAAGTCCACCACCAATTCCTTGGTCTTTGCCATGTTGATCTGCAAATGATTCTGCTCACACCACATGACAAATGAGTCGACCACAGCCCGGTACTCTGTCTCATCATCCCTGCTGATGCACCCAACCACTGCAGACTCATCAGAAAACTTCTGAAGATGGCAGGTCTCTGTGCAGTGTCTGAAATCTCCCCAGATTAGATAGATATGATTCAAGCCACTGCAGCGCAGCACATTTAATCCCTACAGCATGGTCTAATCGCTGTTATAAAATATTGTGATCAAGGGTATCAAACGCTACACTCATGTCTAGCCGGACAAACATAGATATGACTCGACTCTCAGAGGCCATAACAAGATCATTTGTAATCTTCATTAATGTTGTTTCTGTCCTGTGAGTTCAGAAATCACAAATCAGACTAAAAAAAAATAAACCATTCCTCTTTGATTGATTATATTTAAGATCAAAATGTTAATTTATTGTTAGGACTTCTAGACATGGGATCTAATAGACACAGTGACGGTTTGGAGGAAGTAATTATTGATGTTAACTCAGAAAAAAGGGAAAAATTAAATTAAATTAACGCCAGTCTCCTCCGTCACTATAAAAGGGGAGAGAGTCATTAGTCCCATAATAATCACCTGTCCCCTCTGACATCCAGCACCACCGCATGAGCTCACTACACCACCGCTCCACTGCAGCAGGCCAGAGACCACACCCCTGCCACACAAGCATGAATCGTTTTTGTGATTTTTACAACTCCTTTGCATGTAATCTTAAAATGTATACCTGGTTGCTTTGGTATTCATCTGCCCTGCAGTCCATAATGCTATAGGATTTATGCTTTACCTGCCAGTATTGTCATTTAAAATACTTCTGACAAATTAAGTAGCAGCTATTAAAAAGTTTGCATTATTTATTTTTAGTTTTATACTCTAAAGTTTTCCTATTGTAATCTTTCAACGTTATCTTCCAGGACACATTTGCATCTTGTTCTCTGCGAGTTCCAAATTATCTGAACTGCGTTTGATCGTATGTGATAAGTGCCTCAACTTTATCATACGTTGGCCTGTATTTTACAGCTTCACTATCCTCAGGTTGCCTAGTGTCGCATACATGGAGTTCCTATTTATGGTTTTTGTCATATAACACTAATAAGGCTGATGGTAAAACAGAATGACATTATAGGATGCAGTCATACGTTGCCATTTTTGTATTAATCAGTGAATTGCAACACTGCACTGACTTAGTCAGACATTTTCACTACCTCTTTTTTGTGACCTGCAAGAACTTGCCTGTTTCACAAGTTCACTTTTCACCTGATACCATAGACATTCATGCTTTGTACTTTGTGCACGTAGCCTGCGGTTTATCAAGTCAGCTTCACTGGGGTGTTTTCCACAGGTTTTGTGGAGTTGCAGACAGAAAACGCTGATCTACTGGAAAATGTTGGAACAATTCCTTTCCTGGATTTCAAGCACTTTGCCAGCAGAATCTTTTTTCCTGAGGTGAACGAAGCTCAAAAGAAAGCAAATGTTGATTCATGACAAGTTTATTCTGTGAACTGTGAAAGATAACCAATCGGTGTCAGTTTAGTAGAGCTGTGTTGTTGTTTTTCAGAATGAATCTTTGATGGAATCCTGTATCAAAGACATCAGTCAGGTAGGTTTTGACATCATCTGTTGTTTGTAGTTGTTTTCATGGTTTCATGCCATCTGACGTAATGTTATGTTATCTTGGGATCAGGATGTGGTGAAGATTCAGCTTGATGAGTGTTGCCAAGGTTTGTCTAGGCTGATCCAGGACCAGCTCTTCCTCACCTCCATGGTGCATGCTCTCGAGGAAGAGAAGAGTTTCACCATCAAAGACAAGTCAGTTTGGGACGCTGTATTTTATGTAACTGTCTCATTGGCAATATATTTTGTTTTGTTTTGACTGGGGGACGGGGGGTACTGACAACCCTCTTCAAAACATGTAGCCATGTAAAGAGCTCTCTCAAAGAGAAAGGTTTACTGTTGTCAAAGTGTAAAATAAAGAGGTGCCTTTTTTAGTGGAAATACAAATGGTGCAAACCACCACCAAACACACAGATTAAACCAGAAAACACGTAAAAGAGACTGCACAGTTTTAACCAAGATTACCTAAGTTAATCTTGGTTAACCAAGGTGGCTGGAAAAGAAACAGCTCAAGCTCATGAGCACGTTATCTGTTAAACATAGTAGTAGCAATTTTATGAGATGTTTATGGCTTCTAGTATCAATGGGTCACTTCTGTTTGTTGTTTATTTGACTAAATGGGCTGTACTCTCTGCTCAGATTCAGCCAAATACTGCAAAACTGATCGGACAGTGCTTCACAGTTTAATTTAATAATGGCCCCAAACATACTGCAAAACCAACCCAGGAGTTTCTTAAAGCAAAGGAATCGGACATTCTTCAGTGCCCAAGTCAGTCACCTGATCTTGACCCAACAGAGGATACTTTTATTTAATAGAAACAAGCAGCACCTGGAGGCAGCTGGAGCAACGACCTGAATATACTGGAAATAGTATTTAGTGATGTGCATGGGTTTATGACTTCAGGCAGTCATTGACTCTAAGAGATCTTCATCCAAGTATCAAAAACCGTTCTTGTATTTAAAACATATGACACTGTACAATTGTTTTGCTCACAGTGATTCTTCTCTAATTTTATTCATATTTTCTTTTCCATCCTGCCCCTGTGTTACTGCAGTTTTTACTTTGTGGGTTTATCTATTTTTTCACTCCTTTCATTACCTATTCATGTCACTTTTTCCTCACTTCTGTTTTTGTTTTTTCTTTTATGGTTTTAAATCCGTTCTGCACTTGAGCTCTGTCAATTATTCATCTCTAACCTGTTCCTTTTTTAATTTTCTGTTTCAGATGTGCAGTAGCATCTCTGCTCACTGTAGCACTCCACAGCAACTTGTCATACCTGACGGAGGTGATGGAGGTTCTGCTCAAGGATCTTATGCAGAAGAGCAGCAATGCTCAGCCCAAGCTGTTACTCCGACGCACTGAATCTATAGTGGAGAAGCTGCTCACCAACTGGATGTCCATCTGCCTCTACGGCTTCCTTCGGGTTTGTTGCTCTCAGTGTTTTATGTCTTTGCTGTTTTGCCTAAATTGAAAATTCAGCTTCTGACTTGGACAACTTATCATGTGTTTTAATGCCCTTATTGTCTTACTTTTGTCAATTAGTGTATATTATCCATGAGCCTGTTGCTGCATTAGCTGCTGCTGCCTAAACACTCCAAGAAATTATTGTAGTTGTTATTATGGATGTGTTACAGCCACAGACCCCAACCTGCATGCAAATGACAAACATTTAGTGATAAAGAAGCAACAGACTAGTTTTGGGAAGGCTGAATTGGTGACCTGTGACTGACCCCGAGCCTGGCAGATCCCCGTGATCATTTTGAGAGAGGCTGACAAACCGAGGGGATCAGCACAAGTGGTGCAAGTAGTTATTTATAGAGGTATGACCAAAGGCTGCAAGGGAAGTGTTTAGGGTGTGGTCTGGTTCCAGAAAAACAGTTAAATTATCTCCAGTAAGTTGTGTCATTTAATGTTGTTAACTAAATGAAAACGCGCACTACAGTTCAACATAGCAAAGCAGCACATTGTTCAGTTATCCAAACTCTACTGTTAATACTGAAGAAGACACTCAAAGAAGAGAAAGAAGAAGAGCTCAACATAATGCCTGTATTAATGCTTGCGTCAGCATGTGGCTGTATGATTGTTCGCATGCTAACAATAGCGTTTATCTTAAAGAACAGTTTCATTGTTTCAGTTCTTCTTACTTTTGATTCACATTTTTTCTCATTCAAATATTTTTGAAACTTTTTTGGCTACAATACGAACTACAGAAAAACTCTATAGCTATTATGTAAAATATTAAAGCATTGAAACAATGAAAGTAAATCTTATGGGCTACAAAGTCACAGTCATGCTATGTATAGGTCTGAAGCAACACTTGACAAACATCATGTTCAGTTTCCACATCCTCCGTTCACTTACTTTAGCCATCGCTAAAGGAAACATCGCTGTGGTTACAGACATTAGATCTGCATTATTCTGTCAGTTTTGTAAAATTATAACAGTTGAGTATCTTTTATTTCTCTGTGACAATATGTGACACACGTTAAGTTACATCAACTAATCAGAGTGAGCCAGAAAAAGCCACCAATGCTTCTAGCTAAACCTCTCTGCACCAACAAAAGTTTCTTTATAACGTTGCCTCAGCTTCTCTGTTGACAGACTGAGTTCCTGTTTCTGATTTTCCACAGGAAACTGTTGGCCAGCACCTGTTCCTGATGGTTAGCGCCCTCACACAGCAGATTGCAAAAGGCCCAGTGGATTGTGTCACAGAGAAAGCGCTATACACGCTCAACGAGGACTGGCTGCTGTGGCAGGCTCAGGACTTCAGCTCGCTGGTACACAAACACACACTCATACTTTCTGCATAACAAAGTGTATGCACAACTGAGTCGCACCGTGCATGAAAGCAATCCTCTGACAGCCCATCACAAGTTTGGGAGTTGTGCTTATACATGTGGAAGCAATATTTAATACTTCCTTATACTAGTTCTGTTTTTGCTCCCTTAGTTTGGTAAGTTCAAACCTTGCTTTAACTTGTTGCTGACATACGGTAACCCAGAACTCATTTAAATATTCTCGGGTGCGTGTGTTGGGGACAGTGAGGGCAAAGAAAAGCACAACAGCACACAGCAGTTCTAGACCAACACCCCAAATGTTTGAGTGTCCTTTTCTAATATGGGGTGTGGGACACTGCCATGTCTTTACTTTGTTTTCAGGATATCTTTCTGAATCTCTTGGGTGTTGTGCAACAGACAACTCTTAAAACAGGGCGAGTGAATCACACTACTAAATCTACTGCTTTTTTTTTCATTTTCTTTAAGGCTTGTGAACTTGTGAACCACGTGAAACTGAAAAACAGCACCATTTCAGCATGCACGCAAGTGTGATATGTTTGCTATGGTGACAAGAAACTAAATATAATCCCTTGACGAGCACCCCACTGAATGTAGCCCCAACCTGCAACTCTAACAAATGAGATGTAGCACGTTGTCAAACAACACACTCGAGGTGTCACCAATGCCGTTTAAGGAAGCAGGCACTTACACTTCTGATTAAAACACTGAATTCTAGGAAGTGGAAGATCTCTGCGAAACATAGATCAAACACACCAATAAACCCACATTCTGGTACAACATGCTTTGTGGGACACACCCTACCTGATAATGTAGAGAAGACACCAGTACTTGCTTGGTCAGACCTAATTTTTTAAATTTGATTGTTATGGGCAGTAAAATTAACTCAGACCTGGTTTAACACCTAGATTAAAATAGCAGGTTTGTTTCAGTTTTTAAAATTAACATAGCATATAATAATGACTATAAAAGGAAACCTGGACAGGTAAATAATACATGTGGTTCATTCAGTAGAGCACATTGCCTACTAATTGATTGGTTGGTGGTTAGAACCACGGCTCCCCTTGTGTGCATGTTATAATAACCTTGTGCAAGGTGCTGAAAAGCTAATCGCCCCAATTCATGCATCTGAGATTAACTATTCTTCATCTTAGGAACTTTTTAAGTACTACCATGTGCCATTTTAAATGTAAGGGAGTCAGTGCCTGATTTGGCAATAACATAAAACGTAATAAGAATATTTGCCCTTAACTATGTTTAAACAATGTTCTTATTTGTAAACTTTTTCTAAATGAACAGAACTGAATTGTTGTTTCTGTTGTTTAGCTTGAAGTACTGAAGAAAGTTGCATCTGAGTCACTGATGAAGTTGCACCCACAGTCTTGGAATGAGCCAGATTTTGTGAAGCTGTGGTTTCATACAGTCATTTAGTGAATAAAACCCAAGGATGGCATTTTCTTAACCTCAGCTTTGGTTGTTATTTGGTGACTAATCTTTGTTTTAAAGTTTCAGGGGCTTTAATGTTTTAACAGTTAGCGTGAGCACAACCTGCCAGCTGTCTAGTTTTTAATCCCGTGTTCGAAAGTAACTGCAGTAGCTTCACGCGTTTTTACTTTGGTGAGATTCTAATGCATGATAATTTTCTGTACATTTTGCAGTGTGTTGACAGTGCATTATAACAGAGCTGCATCATTCTTCAGACTCTTAGACTTTAATCTAATCTGACAAATCACTGTCTCACTTTAGAGCTAATTTCTGTATATTAGATGACACATGCATTAGCCACCAGTTTAAAGGAAATCAGAAGGAGAATAAAGGTACATTATCTCTGCAAAGAACCAAAGATGCTGCTTAAAATATTGCAGTGTGAAACAGCTTTTCTTTTTTTCTTTTCTTTTTTTTTAACTCTTAACCAGTCACCAAAATTTTGCACAATAGGAAAATGAGGTTAGCGTTGATACGTTTTTTGTGGTTTGTTGATGAGCATGAATTCAGTTGTGTGCATGCTGGTGGCATTACTTCAAAATGTTGCTTATTTGTGAGTTTATCTAGTTTTGGTTTTGTGCTCAGAGTAAGTTTATCTGTTGTGTTAAGATTGTGGCCACTAAAGAATATTTCATTACTTCTTTTTTTTTGCCTTGAGAAACTTTTGGGTTGCGTTTGCTGAATTCTTTGGGTGATTATCCATTTGCACTGTGGAGCTGATCTAATCAGTTTTGTAGCATCCTGTTTCTTCTGTCAGCAGTCACATTATTGATAAACACTGGTCATATGGTTCCACTGGCAGCCATACATGCTCACAACATACCTCCACCATATTTGACAGATGATGTGGTGCGCTTTGGCTTGAGGTTGTCCTTGAGTGTAACCAGTGATTTGCACCTTGCTGTATTTCCATTCATGAGAGCATCTCTTGATTGTTGACTTGCTTAGATGTTTCAAAGTTAGCCCACTTTGTATCAACATCTCTTTGGAAATCATATGGAGGGTTCTACTGAATAGCTATCAATTGAACCAACTCCATATGGGCACCAGTTTAGCTCATTGGTTTGAAATGGTAATTATACAAAGTTCAATGGCTTCTAGTCAAACCTAGGGCCCTTTACTGTGTGTTTTCCCTTTGTCTGTCTCACTTTCCTGTTAAATTCCCACCTTTGGTGAAATATTGCTGGTAATCTGGCAATACAGAAATGCTAACGATTACTATTTTTTCTGCTTACAGAAGCTCAAAGTGCTGTTTGCTGTGGGCACTGACGGGGAGGTGAGTGAGCCTCTGGAGGTCAATGCCCTCGACTGTGATACAGTGGAGCAGGTCAAAGAGAAAATTCTGTCCAGCTTCAAGGCCAAGTTTGGTTTCCCCTACAACATTCCCCTGAGGGATGTTTGCATAGGTAGGTATCAGATCCTGCAAGAAGTGATAATAGCATGTCTTTAGCATGTCTTAAGTGATAAGTGATTTGCATCCACCAACCAGGTTTGAAGTGGTATAAAGAGGCAAGGAACAGATACACATACAGAGATTCCTTTATTTACTGAATCTTTTTAACTTGCCCTGTATATTTGTAACGTGCATTAAAAATCTGCATATTATGTCCAAATTTAGGGCTTAAGAGCTGCAGACAAAGCAGAGAAGCTCCGAAGTTGCTGACAAAAAGCTATAGAATAAATGTAGCTTACATGTTACATGATGTTGCACTGTTGAAGATGGTTTGACCTTTTGTTTTTATGCTTGAACAGTTAGATTATTATATTTACTGCCTATGTTGTCACTGTTCCTTGTTTTACAAACTATCAACACCTACTGTTATTATTCCCACCAGAATATGAGAAGAATGGATTATTCCTTCCTCTTGAGGAAGTTGATGCAAGCTCAGAGGTTATTGGGGAGGTGACAATGCTCAACACACTCAAACACTACAAGGTGAGGAAATATTATATATATATATATATAGAGAGAGAGAGAGAGAGAGAGATTAAAAATGTAATTTTATTTAAATCAGTTTTACACAGGATGTCACTTTGCGAAACACACCCAGTGTTTGTGTTAAAAGTTAGGGTACAGTAACTTTTAACACAAACAGGAGGGTGGGGCTGCAGAGAAGGGTGTGTCACACTGTGTCCGACAGCAGAATTCAGTTAGCTGACAGGTCTCCTCCTCTCACTTTCAGTAGTTTGTTCCAAACTATCATGCATGCATGTTTTCAATGGCAGTTGCAGGTACAGTTAGGTCCATAAATACTTAGGCAGAGAAAACTTTTTGCTAATTTTGGTTCTCTCCATTACCAGTATGAATTTTAAACGAACTCAGATGTAGTTGAAGTGCAGATTTTAAACTTCAGTTCAGTAGGCTGAACAAAAAGATTGCATAAAAATGTGAAGAACTAAAGCATTTTTAACACAGTCCCTTCATTTCAGCGGCTCAAAAGTAACTAGAGAAATTTGATAACTGAAAATAAAATGTTTGTCTCTAAACTTGGTTGAAAACCCTTTGCTAGTAACTCATGAACAACACCAGACTCTGGGTTCCCCCCCTCTTTAATGTCAGGCCTTTACTAAAGTTTTTTTTTGTTTATGTACCTTTTGTCTGAAGTTTAGCCTTCAGTTAGGTTAAGATCAGGTGACTGACTTGGACATTCAAGAATGTTCAATGTCTTTGCTTTAATAAACTTTTGACAGAGATGGGCAGTAACGCGTAACGCGTTACTGCCGCTGCCGCTGCGGCACACCTGCACCAGTTAGAGAATGTTGCATATAATTTAATTTTTGCTTGATGCATAAAGTTAAAAGATTAAAACTAATAAAACTAATTTTAAAAAGAGACTTTTTCCATTTGATTACATTTTATATGATAGATTATGCAGAAAAAGTAGAATTGGGCTGAAAGATCTATTGCTTTATTACCTATTCAGGTTGTAAATCATGTTTTTAAAAAGTAACTAAGTAACTAATTACTTTTGAAAATAAGTAATCAGTCTTGGTATCCGGGAGGGGCTCAGAGTAGAGCCACTGCTCCTCCGCATCAAAAGGAGCCAGCTGAGGTGGTTCGGGCATCTGACAAGGATGCCTCCTGGGCGCCTCCTGGGTGAGGTGTTCCAGGTATGTCCCACCGGGATGAGGCCCCGGGGCAGACCCAGGACATGCTGGAGAGATTACATCTCTCGGCTGGCGTGGGAACGCCTTGGTGTTCCCCTGGATAAGGTAGAGGAGGTGGCTGGGGAGAGGGAGGTGTGGGCTTCTCTGCTTAGGCTGCTGCCCCCGCGACGCGGCCCCGGATAAAGCGGAAGAAGATGGATGGAATAAGTAATCAGTAAAGTAACGGGATTACTTTTGGGGGGAAGTAATCAGTAATTAGTTACTAATTACTTTTTTCAAGTAACTTGACCAACACTGACTTTTGGGTTGCTTTGGCT
This sequence comes from Pelmatolapia mariae, assembly GCF_036321145.2. Taxonomy (NCBI): domain Eukaryota; kingdom Metazoa; phylum Chordata; class Actinopteri; order Cichliformes; family Cichlidae; genus Pelmatolapia; species Pelmatolapia mariae. Next base: position 35,758,766 of record NC_086242.1, on the reverse strand, counting down.
GTATGTTTTGGGTCATTGTCCATCTGTATTATGAAACACCCTCAATTTGACTGCATTTAGCTGGATTTGAGCAGACAGTATGTCACTGAACACCTCAGAATTCATTCAGCTGCTTCTGTCCTGCGTCAGATCATCAATAAACACTAGTGTCCCAGTCCCACTGGCAGCCATGCACACTCAAACCATCTCACTGCCTCCGCCATGTTTTACAGATGATGTGGTATGCTTGAATCATGAGCTGTTCCACGCCTTCTCCATACATTTTCTTGCTATGATTCTGGTTGAGGTTTTATCTGTCTAAAGAATGTTTTTCCAGACCTGTGCTGGCTTTTTTTTTGTTTTTGTTTTTGTTTTGTTTTTTTAGCAAAGTCCAATTTATTCTTTCTCTTCTTGAGGCTTATGAGTGCCTTGCACCTTGCAGTGAACCATCTGTATTTACTTTCATTTTAAAGATGGCTTGTGTCACCTGCATCTAGAGCTCCTTTGACTGCATGTTGTCTGTTCACAACAAAATCTTCCAAATGCAAGCACCACTCCTCAAATCAACTCCAGGCCTTTTATCTGCTTAATTTATAATGACACGATGAAGGAATCTGCCCATGAAATAGGCTTTGAATCATTTGTCCAATTACTTTTGATCCTTTTAAAAAGAGGGTGGCACATGTTAATTAGCTGAAACTCCTAAACTCTTCATCCAATTTGAAAGTGGATACCCTCAAATGAAAGCTGAGAGTCTACACATGATGTCGATGTCCATTATATAACTATAATTGGAATAATTATTATAATATACTATAAAAATAATAATAATATAATGTCATATTATATAATTATAACTATAATTGCAATATATTTCATATTTCATATATGGACATAATTTTTAACATCATCCAGGAAGTGGCTATAGGGCACACTGGTACTGAAAACTCATCACAGTTGCAGTTGTTTTTTTGTTTTTTTTTTAGATGACAGATTTCAGTGCCACTGCTTCTGTGCTGAAACCTGGCACTCTCTTGTTTTGAGGCTTTATCCCAAATTTGCTTACCTTCCATTCACATTTGCTGTTAAGTTGGACTTTTATTTTGACAACACCAGAAAAGACGAGCTTAATTTGAGCCAAATTAAGCTCTGTGCTGAAACCTGGCACTCTCTTGTTTTGAGGCTTTATCCCAAATTTGCTTACCTTCCATTCACATTTGCTGTTAAGTTGGACTTTTATTTTGACAACACCAGAAAAGACGAGCTTAATTTGAGCCAAGAGAGGCAGAGAAACAAAGAAAATGGGAAATTCTATCTCACTTTCTCATTACAGCTAATAAGATCAGTAGAGGGTTTTTTTTAACATAAAGGGAAGAAACCTAGCAGAGGAAGAGTGGTTTTTGATGGCCTCATAATGTTTTTAATGGATCATGGAGTCTGTTTGTGTGACGTCTCTATCAATTATCAGTACCATCACTGTGTGGAAAGAGAGATTGATGCAGAAGCTGGATTTGGAGTCTGGTGCTGGACAATTTACAAAGCAATAATACAACTTAAATAACTCTCTCACACATATAATGAAGAAAGAAAGAAAGAAAGAAAGAAAGAAAGAAAGAAAGAAAGAAAGAAAGAATTTTCAAGTGTGGGGTAACAAGCAACCAGTACAGACCCAGATATCTGGTGGGTGGTTGTGGTTTTGCAAGAAAATAAAAACTGAAAACACATTAAACACATAGATTCTATGACCTCTGCAGGGCAGTTTTAGAAATTCCATTTTGTTTATATAATGCAAAACAATCTCGTAAAGATCATTTATATTGTGGGGTAAAGACCCCAAAATATACAAAATGCAAGGCTTCTTATTCCATAGCAGTTGTTCCATTTATATTTTAGAAAAAATACTGTATAAAAATTAACCAGTTCGTCTTCCTGTAGGTTAATGATGGCGGGACAATCAAAGTGCTCTCTAAGAAAACTCATCCTCCTCTGAGCCCACAAGGAAGTGTGAAAGGTAGGAAATACTGAATGCATCAAACTAAGAATTCCACATATGTATTCATATTTCAAATAAGAGCATTTAATTAAATCCATAAAATTTGTATATATATATATATAACACCCATCTCGCCCCTGCGGGCGGTTTATCCTTCAAGCTCGGGTCCTCTACCAGAGGCCTGGGAGCTTGAGGGTCCTGCGCAGTATCTTAGCTGTTCCCAGGACTGCGCTCTTCTGGACAGAGATCTCCGATGTTGTTCCCGGGATCTGCTGGAGCCACTCGCCTAGCTTGGGAGTCACCGCACCTAGTGCTCCGATTACCACGGGGACCACCGTTACCTTCACCCTCCACATCCTCTCGAGCTCTTCTCTGAGCCCTTGGTATTTCTCCAGCTTCTCGTGTTCCTTCTTTCTGATGTTGCTGTCATTCGGAACCGCTACATCCCATCACCCTTGGGGGCATCTCCCATTTTGACCTCGGGACTTCCAGGTTATACTCGGCACAGATGTTCCTGTACACTATGCCGGCCACTTGGTTATGGCGTTCCATGTATGCCTTGCCTGCTAGCATCTTGCACCCTGCTGTTATGTGCTGGATTGTCTCTGGGGCATCTTTACACAGCCTGCACCTGGGGTCTTGCCTGGTGTGATAGACCCCAGCCTCTATGGATCTTGTACTCAGAGCTTGTTCTTGTGCTGCCATGATTAGTGCCTCTGTGCTGTCTTTCAGTCCAGCTTTGTCCAGCCACTGGTAGGATTTCTGGATATCAGCCACCTCCTCTATCTGCCGGTGGTACATACCGTGCAGGGGCCTGTCCTTCCATGATGGTTCCTCGCCTTCCTCCTCTTTCTTGGGTTTCTGCTGCCTAAGGTATTCACTGAGCACACTGTCAGTTGGGGCCATCTTCGTGATGTATTCGTGGATGTTTCTTGTCTCATCCTGGACTGTGGTGCTGACACTAACCAGTCCCCGGCCCCCTTCCTTCCGCTTAGCGTACAGCCTCAGGGTGCTGGACTTGGGGTGAAACCCTCCATGCATGGTCAGGAGCTTTCTTGTCTTTATGTCAGTGGCTTCTATCTCCTCCTTTGGCCAGCCTATTACCCCAGCAGGGTACCTGATCACGGGCAGGGCGTAGGTGTTGATGGCCCTGATCTTGTTCTTACCGTTCAGCTGACTCCTCAGGACTTGGTGGTTGCAGCTTTCCTAGCGGCCTCTTCATGGTTCCCATTTGCCTGCGGGATCCCCAGGTACTTGTAACTGTCCTCTATGTCTGCAATGTTGCCTTCTGGTAGTTCAATCCCCTCAGTTCTGACTACCTTCCCTCTCTTTGTTACCATCCGACTACACTTCTCCAGCCCGAACGACATCCCAATGTCATTGCTGTATAGCCTGGTAGTGTGTATCAGTGAATCGATGTCTCGTTCACTCTTGGCATACAGCTTGATGTCATCCATGTACAGGAGGTGGCTGACAACCGCACCGTTTCGTAGTCGGTATCCGTAGCCAGTCTTGTTAATGATCTCACTGAGGGGGTTCAGGCCTATGCAGAACAGCAGTGGGGACAGAGCATCTCCTTGGTAGATCCCGCACTTGATGGTGACTTGTGCTATGGGCTTGGAGTTGGCCTCTAGTGTTGTATGCCACATCCCCATTGAGTTCCTGATGAAGGCTCTTAGGGTCCTGTTGATCTTGTACAATTCTAGGCATTCCAGTATCCAGCTGTGGGGCATTGAGTCATAGGCCTTCTTGTAATCAATCCAGGCTGTGCACAGGTTGGTCAGTCTGGTCTTGCAGTCCCGGCTGGCTGTTCTGTCTACCAGTAGCTGGTGTTTTGCGCCTCTGGTATTCTTGCCAATCCCTTTCTGTGCCCCGCTCATGTATTGACCCATGTGCCTGTTCATCTTAGCCGATATGATGCCTGACAGGAGCTTCCATGTAGTACTGAGGCAGGTTATTGGTCGGTAGTTGGATGGGACCGGTCCCTTCTTGGGGTCCTTGGGGATCAGGACCGTCCGACCTTCGGTTAGCCATTCCGGGTGTCTCTCGTTAACTAGCAGCTGGTTCATTTGTGCTGCCAGACGCTCGTGGAGTGCAGTCAGCTTCTTCAGCCAGTAGGCGTGAACCATGTCGGGCCCTGGTGCTGTCCAACTCTTCATACTGGAGACCCTTTCTTGGATGTCTGCCACTGTGATGGAACATATATATATATATATATATATATAGATATATATATATATATATATATATATATATATATATATATATAGATATATATATATATATATATATAGATAGATAGATAGATAGATAGATATAGATATATATATATATGACTAAATAAAATGACTAAATAATTGCTGTTGATCGCTCTCTGATATTTATATTTTTTCATCCAGATGACGAGAACTTCTCGGGAAAATACTTCCATTTGGTAAGAGACAACTTGTGTTATTTTTTGCAATACTGATTCATAAAAAATAATCATTTGGATCACTATGCTTGGATTCAGATTATAGAACACATGTTGTCTAATCTGTCGGCTGGTGTCTTCATCCAGATCGATCCTGACGTAGATGAAGATCAAACAAAGAACCCAGAGAGGAAGAAGTTAAAGCTAAAGGAAGTACACCTCACCAAGCTGCTCTCTACCAAGGCAAGAGGAACTAGTTACAGCGCTACAGTATGCTTAAACAAACGGCCACTAATACAGAACTGATACCAGAATCTGTCTCACAAGGTTGCTCATAACCATGTGAGACATGGTTACATGGTTAACCTGGCTACTTTTAGTAACCTTCCCTTTTAACTGTCAGGAAAAATGGTTCTGATGAGAGAAGGTACATAAATGAAACACAAACTAAACAGGAGACTAGCAAAACTTGCTTGTGTCAAAACCAAATGTCCAAAGTCTCTAACTACCATGAGATGTGCAGACTTGAAGAACTCATTTAAAAAGCCTGAAAAGGGAAAAAAAACAAACAACCTTTCTTCAAAGGAGGGTTGTTTTCTCTCCTACTTATTCTTCTGGGAGATCTAACAGTCATGTTTGTGGACTTTCCATTTGGATGTTCAAAAGCCCAAATACAGAATTTACTTGGAGCAACTCTAAATGGTACTCTGTAGTTTGCACAGCCCCCACATGCATGACTGACAACATGCTCCTGATTAGATGATCAGTGGTGTCCTGTGGGATCTCCTGAGGTCTGAGTTGCAACTGGTGGTAAACTATTGGGTTTAGGTCAAGTGAGCATGGGGAGGTAGTCAATGGTATCAATTCCTTCTTCCTCTAGGACAGGGGTGTCCAACTCCAGGACTCAAAGGCCGGTGTCCTGCAGGTTTTAGATGTGTCCTTGATCCAACACAGCTGATTTAAATGGCTAAATTACCTTCTCAACATGTGTTGAAGTTCTCCAGAGGCCTGGTAATGAACTAATCATTTGATTCAGGTGTGTTGACCCAGGGTGAGATCTAAAACCTGCAGGACACCGGCCTTTGAGGCCTGGGGTTGGACACCCCTGCTCTAGGAACTACCGACATACTCTCCCCACATGAGGCCAGGCATTGTCTTGTACCAGGAGGAACCCAGGACCCACTTCACCAGCACTGGTTGACAGTGATTCCAAGGATTTCTTCTCAGTACCTAATGGCAGTCAGGGTGCTGCTGAATAACCTGTAGAGGTCTCCATGTCCCTTATGGAAATACCACCCCAGGCCATCAATGACCCACAACCAAACTGGTCATACTGAACAATGTTACAGGCAGCATAACGTTCTTCACGGTTTCTCCAGATTCTCTCATGTCTGTCACATGTGCTCAGAGTGAACCTGCTCTCATCTGTGAAAAGCACAGGGTGCCGGTGGTGGTACTTTTTAGCAAATGGCACTCGGGCACTAGGGTGAGGAGTAGTGAGCACAGGGCCGACTAGAGGATATTAGGCCCTGAAGTCTGATTGATTAGAACCTTCTATGGCCCTGTCCAGCTCTCCTAAAGTAACTGTCCGTCTCCAGGAATCTCCTCTACTCTCTTGAAACTGTGCTGGGAGACACTGCAAACTTTCAGGCAATGGCACGTATTAATGTTCCATCCTGGAGGAGCTGGACTACCTGTGCAACCTGTGTAGGGTCCAGGTATCACCTCATGGTGCCAGTAGTAACAGTGACCCTAACCAAAACTAGTGAAAAAAACTGTCAGGAAAGGTGAAATGGGGGAACATGCCAGTGGTCAGAAAGTACACTGTTTTAAAAAGTGTACCTTTGAATTTTTCAAGCAGTGTATTTGGGAACCATACCCCCCCCCCCCCCCCCCCCCCCCAAAAAAAAAAACAAAAAAACAAAAAACGAGATTAATACTGATAAAGGTTATTTACTCTCTCTGAAAATTCATCAATTTCCAGATAAGACCTGAATGATATAATTTTAAAATGTGTTCAGCAGGTTGATTACTGGCTGCAGCCAAATACCTGTCACCTCATAGTAAATATGCAGTCTTTCTAACAGAGGGCAGAATCGCCCTGGCTCTTCTCGTCATTATACCCTCGGACACACGTCTCCTGACTCTAGGAGGAAAAGGGGACTTCACTTTATCTCACTGGTTTTCTATCTTAAAATGTAGTAAAAGTAACTGAGATGAATTAACAGAAACCAGTTCATTACATGCTGCTTGATAAGAAGCTGAGAATGACACTACATTCTCTCTTAGGTGGCAGTGCATTCGTTTGTGGAGAAACTCTTCAGGTCCATCTGGGGCCTGACACTCAGCAGATCTCCGTTCGCTGTCAAGTACTTCTTTGACTTCTTGGATACTCAGGCAGAAAACATGAAGATCACTGACCCAGATGTCCTGCACATCTGGAAGACCAACAGGTACACGAAATATAAACATCAAAGAGCACTGGCCATCAGCAAATGTCTTAAGATGTTTCATGTTCTCATGTCCTTATCACCAGTTTGCCGCTGCGCTTCTGGATCAACATTCTGAAAAACCCTCAGTTTGTTTTTGACATGGAGAAGACGCCACATTTGGATGGCTGCCTGTCCGTCATTGCTCAGGCCTTCATGGACTCCTTTTCTCTGAGTGAGATGCAGCTGGGGAAGGTAAGTACAGCACCGATCTTATCCCTAATTACTATTGCTAAACAAAAGGGTGGGTTTCATTTCGTTATGGAGAAAGCAGTCACACATCTGCAGTTTATTATTTGAGTTTTGCATCTTGCCACATATAATGCTTGATTTTTGCTCCATTTCAGTACGCACCTACCAACAAGCTCCTCTATGCCAAAGACATTCCCAAGTTTAAACAGGAAGTGAAGATGTACTACAAACAGATAAGAGACCAGTCACCAGTCACGCCCGCAGAATTCAAGGATTTCCTGCACGAAGAGTCAAAGGTGAATCCATTTAGCGCTGATGCAGGAAAATCAAGGGTTTTGGAAATCCCGGCAGTGGACTAAAAACTGCTTTCTTTTCAGAAACACGAAAATGAATTCAATGAAGCAGCAGCGCTCAAAGAACTATACAAATTCATAGAGCGATACTTCACAGAGGTCAGTTCTTTTCTTTTCCATCTCTAAAACAGCTTCAACTGCCAGTTTTATGAGGTGAACAGATTAAGAGTAACACATTTCAGTTTGGCCTTGGTTGAGAAGTCTGCCCTTCAAAAAGAAAACAACAGACATGAACCACACTTAATTTCGAGGAATGACAACCCAGATGAGTGCTCGGTGGATACAAATCACTAGACCGGAGTCAGCAAATCAGTGGTACATACAGACAGATGAGAAAACCCAAACTCTCTCACATTTATAAAGAATAGAAGGAAGAGAGGAAGTTATGATATTCACTGGTCAGAAAAATGAAGGGAACACTTGGTTATCACTATATAACCTATTTAGTTAAACTCCAGCGATATAAACAACTGTATATCTATTTTACCAGCTTCCGTGTAAATGAAAGTGAGGTGTACTTGTGATGCAACCCAACGACCGCTAAAGAGGAAGAGTTTTCTAGGTGGTGGCCTCAGACCGTTTCTCTCTTCTTATCCCTCCTGACTGATTTTTCTCTAGTTCTGCTTTTTGCTTGTGTCACTATTGGTAGCTTCACAGCGTACCTGCAGCCCATTCAGGTTTGCCATTTGCCCCACCAGTCAGAGGGGAACCAGTGGCCGTTTTGGTGTTCTCTGGCAAATGTCAATCAAACTGCACAGAGCTAGATGGGAGCACAGTTCCCACTAAGGCTAGGGTCACACTACAGAAAAGAGTGGTTGCAACAAAAATTGGTCACGGCTTAAATAAAAAAAATTTAAAAAGGGGGGGGGGGGGGAATAAATGGCAATATGATATCAAAATACTCTGATCACTGCAAAATGTTAGAAATAACACAACCGGTCCTCCATAACTCACATCTTATTTGCTTTCCCTTGGACTAAGATGTTGACATTAGTGACTTCACTTGTGAAACCTGGTGACACACGAGGCTGCGCCTGCAGAGGAAATGTGTGCAGACCTTCTGACTTTATCGGGTTATTTCCTGTTCTCGGGTGCAGAGCAGCACTTTTTAAAAACAGATTTTGTTTACTGTTAAAGCTTCAGGCCATTTTAAGAGACCTCAAAGCCTTCTTGAAAAAACATTCCAGAGACACGGGGCTAACAAGCTAAATTGTTCCTACTTTTGTGCCCTGAAATATTTTACAGTTAAAGGCTTATTAAGACAAGTTTTTTGTACACCACCTTTTTATACTGAGATTTAAATGACACTTTAAACACTGCATTTTCTAAGGTGTCTTTGTCCCCTTTCTTCGGGCTTTTTTACAGATCAAGCAGAAACTGGATGAGAACGGAGTCCCTGCTGAGCTGAAGGAGCAGCTACAACATGTAAAGCAATTATTTGATGGACTGAAAAGCTGCTCCTGGAGTTGAACCATCTGTCCTTTCTCTAATAGGAATAAACTGTGAATATCAAGCAACAGAGTGAACCTCGCAGAGGATGTTTCGTTTACCGAAAGCTTCTTGTATCTGATGGACTTTCACTTTCTTCACAAGCGGAGTAATTGTTGTTAAAACAACCCATGACCCCAAATGCACAATGACTCCAGCCAAAGACATGTCAGACACAAGGTTAATGTACAAATATTTTAATACAGTTCAAGTCTGTATCATCATTGTGCAACGTAGTCCGTAGTGTCATCTGTATGACTCCTCTGTATTTTTTCCCCCAACACAATGGCTTTATAACAAATGTAAACAAGTTTCTTATTACAAAATCCAGCCCTGAGGATATCATGTGAAAAAGTGCCAAGGCATCACATTTTAGACATATAAAATGTGAAATTCTTCCAATAAATGTTTTATTTTTATAAAAACACAGTCCGCTTGATTTGAAAGCAGGATGTCATCTCAAACTGTGCTTGAAGTCCCCTGGGAAGTAGAAACCGTGTCAGAGTTCAGGCTGGGGTGTTGTGCTCCGATCTCTTTGTACCAGAGAGCCCAGTTCCTCCAACTGCTGTTGCTGGGCACTTTCCAGATTCTCCAGCCTCTGACGCAACAGAGAGAATTCCGAACCATGATCCTCCTGAGAGGAGAGAAGGATGCGGGGAGGCAAAGAAAGAGATGCAAGGAGAAGTTATAACATTATAGAGACTGCTACATAGAGTCAACTGAACACAGATGAAGCGCCAACAATTCCGATCCTGTGTGTTCGCAGAGTGCAAGCAGCAGCGTCTTTCAGGAGAACAAGCACAAGACTCTTCATTAGGTGCTCTGTCTGCAGTTTTAAAGTGAATCCTAAAATCCACCATAAGCCAGAAAAGCATAAAGTCGAGTTAATATGAGCATTCTCAAAACAATGTGTTAGTAGCCTGCCAGTGCACTCTCTATGGCCTGTCAGTGTAAATTGACATAGTGCTTTACTACTCTGACCACTCATAGCACTTTTCATCCAATCACATATATGTTCATCAACCCTTATATACCTATAGTGGACACGGAGAACCTCCCGAGCCACAGCTGCCTCACAAAGAGCGGATAAACAGGCCATTATAATAATCGGTAGTACTGGGCAACAGTCTGAAGCCACAGCAGCAGTTCCACAGGCTTTCTGAAGCTCTTTCAAACTTTCAAAGAAATGTTGGTTAAGCCGTTTAACACTGAGCTGTGAATCATTCAAGCAAAAAAAGGAATCTAACCAAAGAGATGAAGCACTTTGTGAACAGATAATATAGCAAAGAACCCATTCTAAAACTGTATCATTAGTGACTTTGTTACTAGCACCCGGTCACAAAGACACAATCTGTTCCTATTTCTTTAGTTGAATTTATGAAAACCCAAAACCAGCAGGGTGATTTGGAGAGATGATTTGCAGACATTTACATCCACCTACTGCCTGCTGGAGCCTCATCAGAAATGGTTTCAATGAAAGGTGTTTGAGAGACATTTGAAATAAGACGGTCTAGTATATTCACCTCCTTATTATGAGAGCGAAGTAGTTCTTTAAAATATTCACAGTGGACAACGAAGGCCACAAGATTATTTAATCAGTAAAATTTTAAACCTCACACATACACCTCGTTTCCTGTTAGCGCATTCACACTTTGCTGCATAAACTCCACCCTTGGTTTTCCAGCGGTGAAGCTGTTCAGCTTATCTAGATTGTACAAGCTGTCATCAAACCGGCTGTGGGGCTGTAGGTTTTTCACCATTATTTACTCTGATTAATGTTTCTTCAATTTCAATGTCACATGGGGCCTTCATTGTAAAATTTTTCCTCTGTAGGATGAGTGTACAAGACGCTTACTGGGTTGTTACCAAACTGTCCCTCAGACCCGAGGAGGACGAAGGGGGCCTGTGAAGAGGTCAGGAACCCAGGGCCTGCACTGAAAGGGCCCTGACCGCCAAGCAGGAGGCGCCGAAACTCATTGTGACGCCTCTGCAGCTCCTTCAGCCGTTTGTTCACTTGAGCTTGCTCTTGTGAGAACAATGAACGCCTGGACAAGAGAGAAAAGAGCATATTGACATCGAGCCCCCGTAAAGTCAGTGTGGCTTCATCATTCAAGGCCAAAAAAATTTAAAAAATCCATATTGTGAGCCATTTCCTAATGAAACAGTAGAGTGCTGTCGACTAAGGAGCTTGGAAAGAAAAGCGTCTGGACTTCTTGAGTTGCTTGAAGACGTTTCACCTCTCATCCGAGAAGCTTCTTCAGTTCTAAGGATCAGTGGTGGAGAGTCCCAGATTTAAACCTAGTGGGAGTTTCCCCCCCAAAGGGGGACAAAGGACCCCCTGATGATCCTCTACCTAATCACATGAGCCAAGGTGTGAAAGCGGGTGTGGGTCCTAATCAGCCAGAGTTTCGGGTGAGCTCATTGTGAAACCTGGCCCCACCCTATCATGTGATTTCCTGAGGTCAGATGGCCCAGGGTGTGAGTGGGCGTTAAGGCGTCTGGGAAGGGATCTCAAAACTGGATTATAGATGGCAGACAATTGGTGTCGTAAACCACCACCTCTGTTCAAAGATGGTCGCTCACAGTGGACGTAAATGGCTTCTTTCACTCCTCTTTCAAACCATCTGTCCTCTCTGTCCAAAATGTGAACGTTGGCATCCTCGAAAGAGTGACCTTTGTCCTTTAGATGCAGATGAACTGCTGAGTCTTGTCCCGTGGAGGTGGCTCTTCTATGTTGTGCCATGCGCTTGTGAAGTGGCTGTTTGGTCTCTCCGATGTAGAGGTCTGGGCTGCCCAGACCTCTACATCGGAGGTCAGGGGGTCCTGACCTCCGATGTAGAGGAGGGGTCCTTTGTCCCCCTTTGGGGGGGAAACTCCCACTAGGTTTAAATCTGGGACTCTCCACCACTGATCCTTAGAACTGAAGAAGCTTCTCGGATGAGAGGTGAAACGTCTTCAAGCAACTCAAGAAGTCCAGACGCTTTTCTTTCCAAGCTCCTTAGTCTACGATGACCTGGATGACTGAGAACCTTCACAGACAGTAGAGTGCTGTGTCTCAAAAGTCGATTTGAACACATCATCTTCACACTAATAAGAAATCTGAAATGATTCTGTGTTCTTCTCCAAATTGGCAAACACTGAGCCATCCGACTTCAAACTTGGCAGATTCATTGCTGGCGAACTGAGCAAATGCGGTTTCGGCTAAAAGCTAAGTTGTCAAGTGACTCCTCTGGTGTTATACAGTGGCTTTTTGTGTTTGGAGGAGCAGTGTTCAATAAAACTACAATCTAATAGGGCCACTGTTACAGAAATCATCTTGTCAAAAATAAAAACAAAGCAACCCGAGTTACACTCTCCAGGCTGCACAGTTTTTAAAAAAGGCGATCACATTTACTTTTTGACTGCAGCAGCTTCCAGTTCCAGCTCCTCGATCTTGGCCTCCAGCAACTGGATTTTATCCTGCAGTTTCTTCTCTTTGTTCTCCGTCAGCGTTTTTCTCTAAACACACAAAGACACACAGACACAGATAAATTAGCTGCTTTCTCTGTTACAACTCCTAACAATGTTAAAGTGCAAACAAACATTAAAAGGTCCTCAAGTCTTCTTGTGAACATGCGTGTTAAAAATGTTTATTTATGACTGAAAAACAGCACAAAGAAATGTGTAAAAACAAAGAAACAAAAAAAAAACAGTTAAAAGCATATGGACCTATGCACGTGCAACCCCTGGAAGTCACTATGGACTCGCGTCTCAGGGAGGAAAATTATGTCATTAATGACAGATTTTTGTGTTTTTCCTTTTGTTTTAAAGAACACAGATACAAAAAAAATGGAATAATGATTTTTTTTCTTTCCTAACTTCAGGCATAATTTTTCTATTGGATTAAGTTGCTCTGCCTGCATCAACAGAAGCTTTAAAACTATCTTTGTTCGTGCATCAATACAACTTGTGCAGCAAACCTACTTCCTATCTGTTAAATGAGAAAAACCCTCCTGTACATTTACTGCTGAGGTAATGACGCCCACATGTTCACTTAAATAACACATGAGTGGGGAAATGTGGTTTACAAGTTTCATCTGAACAGCACCAGGAAAAAAAAAGTTTCATCAGCCTCACCTCCTTGGCTAAAACAGATTCACTGCTTTCGTCCAGTCATCCATGACTATTGACACAAATCACGTAATTCAGCTTTTTTTTTTTTTTTTTTTAAATCAGTTCTGTCACAAACATCAATTCCTTTTTTTTCCACATTTGTTTTTCACTTCTTTTGTTGCACATTTTCTGTTTCCAAAAGGCACACTTCTTTCGCTTTTCTGTTCTGATGCTTTGACATCTACCAGTTAACTAAAAGTTTTCCTTCCTTATAGTTTTGCTGACACATGCTCGAAATTTCAGACACAGCAGACTGAACGGCCAACCGATTCCCTTCTTCCAGGAACTATATGAGCATTTTTCATGTTACGACAGACAGTTTTCTAGCTCGGCCCATGCTTCCTTTAACACAGCCAGGTGCAGAAGCCAGTTAAAAACTACAAACTCTGTTAACTGCAGACTGTGTTGCTTATTCAGTTTTGTGCAGGTTTTGTTTTAGTACTGAAAATTAAAGGACAATTACATCATTTTGTGCTTCACTTGATCGGGAAAAAAATGGAGCATTAATGAAAATCTTTTTACTTTTTGAATAATGCTTCATAAAGCTAGAATTTTCAGCTGATAAACAAAAAAATTGTGTCATATCTGTGATGTGTTGTGTGTCTCAAGGTTAGGAAAAAGCTTGAATGATCATAATCCACATGTGGTGATTTTACTGTTTTTGCCAGGGTATGCTGTAAAAGGCAGCGAATGAAGAAGTGGTACCTTCTTTTGGGCCACCGCTGCCCTCTGCAGTTTGTCTTTGACCTGAGAATATTTCTGCTGCAGCTCAGCCTCTCGCTCCTGCAGCTTGTGCTTCTCCTCCAACCACTCGATACGACGCTCCTCCACCAACCTGCGGAAGGAACAGACAGAAGGAGGATGTGAAAGGAGCAAAAAGCCACTAAATTCATGTTAAAATGTTTTGAATGGTCACTCAGACTTGAAAAGTGCCATATTAAAGTGAGTACATGTTAAACAAGTGTTGTCAAACATAAGGTTTGGGAGCCACACTAAGTCCGCCAAAGACTCCCATTAGTCGTCTTAGTTCTTTCTTAAAATTTGAGAGCAGATGTCGCGCTGTAAGACTTTTCTTTATCATGTAGAAAAACTGAGATGTATTGTTGCATACATTATAACAAACTACCTCAGGGATCAAATGTGTAGTTAAGAATTCTTGACACTGACAGAACGGGGTGTTTAACTGGTCTTCAAGGTGGGCTATATGTGGCCTACCGTGTAAAATGAGCTTGACATCCCTGTGTTAGACTGGGCAACTGTGCGGGTGTACCTCTCTGCCTCGTGCTGGCTCCTCTCTGCCTGTGCCCGGGCTGTCCTCAGCTCCTCCCTCACTCTGTCCAGTGTTTCTCTCAGTCGTCGGTTCGTCTCTATCAGGTCACTTTCAGAGTGAGACAGCGCCTCCATCTGCACACCAAGTTCCTGGTTTTGCTGTTGTGTCAAACAAACAGTAATTATTACCGCAGGCATAAAAACTACCTTTGTTTGTTTTGTTTTTTTTGTTTGTTTAATGTCCAAATAAGACTTTATGGTTGTGTCTTACTTGATGCAGATCAGCAATTTCTGCTTTCTGCCTCTCCAGCTCCTCAAGCTGTGAGCTCTGCTGCTGTAACTTAGTCCTGAGATAAAATAAAAAGGTAACAGACATAAACAACATTTAAAAAAGCAAGAAAAAAGTCCCCAGGTTCTACGCCTGACACATATTTTAGTAGCTGACCACAAAATAGGAACAGAAACTGAAAGATGATAAAAAGAAAATCAAGATCAATCATAGAAAGTTCACCATCTCACAAGCCCAGTTCTACTTTTATGCAAGTTTCAGATAACATACAGCTACTCATCATGTCCCAGTTTTGCCCTCTTACTAATGTAACTGTTGTGGTTTTGCAGCACAAACCTGACCTCAGGTTTTGCAGCTCTCTGCGTGCTGTCTCTTCACCCTGCTGGGTGCTGCGGAGTCGCTCCTCCCACTCCTCCTTCTGGGCTTGAGCTGAGGCATCATACAGCGCCCTCTGCTGTTCTAGTGCTGCAAGACGGTTCTCCAACTCTAACCTAGCAACATCAAATTGAAGAAAAGGGGTGAGATAGACTCTGTGCACCTTAGCATATGCTACTTTCGGTGGGGAAACTCCTGTATAGCGCTTTGTTTCCGGTGTGATATTCGCTCCTTGTTTATGGTCTGGTTTTCCAAAACAAGTCAACCAAATGGATGAATCAAGCGGCGATTTACATTTCCCAAGATGTCTTGGGCATTTACTGAATATATCTGTAGATGATGTACATTGACTTGTCGATATTTTCCCCCCGCGCCTCAGAGCAAAAGAGAGAAAAGATTAAAAGGTTATATTTCTTAGCATTTGTTTACTTGTAATTTTGAAGGTAAGTCACAACATAACCTTTGTGAATATTAATATATATAGAAACCCTTACCAGCAATCATTCATTTATTTTTTTCTGTGGCTTTTTTTCACGGTTTGTTGACATGCTGTGTAGGTGTGTACTTGACTAGCTGATATTGACATAACGGGGGAAACCTTTGACTATTGTTCACCTGTAGTTTGAATGCTGAGCATTTGCTTGTTTAAATCATAAGAACTGTCACTACACAGAGATGTGCTTCTGTATGTGAACAATGTGTCTTCTGATTTTGTAATGCAGTTCTGCTTGTGTTGAGTGATGTAAACAACCAATCGATCTACGCTCTTCAAACATCAAAATTGATCATTTGATTTTTTTTTTTATGAAACACCAATGGTAAGTGTTCCTACCTTCTGCCCTTTGTAACTTAATGCGATCTTTCCATTTTCATGTTTTGGACATGATTTTGGAGTCCATCTTCCCAGGAGCAATTGACCGCAAAATAAAGCTACCGGAAATGTACAACCCTACATTCGGTCTTAAAACAGGAAGTTAGCATTTTCTCGTGCACAGAGATCAACAAACAAGGAAGCTTCAATAACTGATGGTGTAACATTGTTAACAGGTGGATTCAAACTGCAAGAATGCATCCAAATCACACATTGGACATATGAAGGCGACTCTCACTTTTCCTCATGCAGGGCTGCCATCTTACGGAACTCTTCCTCTCGAGCAGACTGCACCCTTCTGACCATCTCCCTCTCCTTTTCCACCAGGACTTCCTTGTGTCGTTCTACCGCTGCATTTAGTACCTCCACGTCTGCCTGAAGACCTGAGACAGAGTTACTGGGTTTGAGGGTGATAAAGGCTTTCCAGTCTTAGAGAATGAGTAGATTTATTTTCCATGAGAGCTCTACTTTATCTCAGGAAAAAGAAACTATCCGTATGGTTTTCAGACATTTACAATACAAAGTCAGGTTAAAGTGGGGTATGAAGACAGTTTTCTTGCATATTTCTGGCATGCTCTTTTACGTTAGAGAGCTGGATGAATGTGAAAAGAAGAGAAGAGACCCATACCATCAATCTGTCCCTGCAGGGTGTCTCTCTCTCTCTCCACCTCCCCTTTAGAACGTGAACACTCCAGTTTGACACTGGCTATTTCCAGCTTATGTGAATGCTTCAGGCTTTCAATCTGATGCACAAAAACAAGTCAGATAGCCCTTTATTTTCTCCCCAAAAAACTTCTTAACACAAATGTAAATAGCGAGACATCACAACATTCTTCTGCTAAAAATCGTGAGCATAAAATGACACATTAATGGAGAGGATTTGGGTGTTCTCTCCCATGATGCCATAATTTGACTAAACATTCAAAAAAGGTTCTTTGGGATTATGGTCATGAACTTTTCATGCCCAGATAACAGGTTTGAAGTAATATTTTGGAAAACAGTCTAGTCTCTTTCACTTTTCCATTGTCAGTGTTGGGAAGGTTACTTTTAAAATGTATTCTACTACCGATTACAGAATACATGCCCCAAAATGTATTTTGTAACGTATTCCGTTACGTTACTCAATTAGAGTAACGTATTCTGAACTTTGGATTACTTAATATATTATCATGCTTTTTACAACTACATGAATGTACTATTGCTGTGTGATTTTTTTACTATTTCTGAAGGTTATTTGCCATACCAATACCAACTAGATTTTTAAATCTTAACATAAAATTAGTAACAGTAGGGTGGACATTAGCTAAGGCTGCACTTTTTGCAGCGATCTCCTATAGAGAACTATTCAGTGCGTATATAAATCAGGTACACTGCTCCGAACCGTAGTAACAGGACCTCTGGCTAATACGTCGGGTTCTGTGTCGGGCTCGTAGCTGAAAACTAGCTTTACTTTGTTGTCTGGGTCAACTTTGCTAGCGAGAGACAGAGAGAGGCGTTGAAAGGCTGCTCCAACGGAACTTATTGTTTCGGAGGAAAACACGAACACAGTGTACAGTCGAGTCTTAATAGCTTACTTACAACTGGGTTCGCCAGGCACTCTTCTTGGCTGCAGTGGTTATTATTATATTTATATGCTTCCACCTCCTGTTTCTGCTCAGTGACAACTCGTACTTTTCAACTCTCCTTTTTCTCCCTGCAGCACGGACTACACTGCCCATGAGGATACATTCTTTAGGGCTATGCCTGTAACACTCTGCCTATTGCCTTCAAATTAAGTAATTTTTCGAATACTTTTTTAAAATATTTCTTCAGGTCATTATGCGGGCCGTAAGTAGGGGTGACATGGGCCGCGAGATTGAGACAGGCATTAGAGCCTCTTAATGCGTGTTTTGTTTGGGTTTCTACCGGCGTGGAATTACCAAAAATAGAGAGGGCATAGCCTAATATATAAAACAGGAAAAGACCACCATGTAATCCATTTTTTTAAAATAAAGTAACTGTATTCTGAATACCACCCCTTTAAACAGTAATTGTAATGGAATACAGTTACTCATATTTTGTATTTTAAATACGTAACGGTGGTACATGTATTCTGTTGCTCCCCAACACTGTTCATTGTCAGAGTTCGGGGTCAGAGATCAAAGAACAGTGTACCTGAGAGGTGAGAGAGCTGACCTCTCTCTCAGCTTTGTGCAGTCTCCCAGTGAGCTGGCTGTTCTGCTCATGGCTCTGGTGAAGCTCGCTCTCCATGCGCTCCAGCTGCAGACGCAACGACTGGCGCTCCGCCTGTTACACCAGCATCAACCAATCAGATCCATCAGTTATGATGAACACAAATACAGTGGAACCCCGACTTACGAAATTAATTCGTTCCAGAGGGTCTTTCGTAAGTCAAAATTTTCGTAAGTCGAAGCACCTTTTTCCATCACCTTTTGAGTGAGGCGATGCTGGCTGAAGACGAAGTTCTTGGTGGAGGAGGAGGTGGTGGAGGTTGAAGAAAGCATACATGCATACGTACGTGTACATGTACATAACATTATGGAATTTAATTTAATTTTTTTAATTTTCTATTTTATCTATTTCGTTACGCGGGCATTTTGCCTTACCACGGGCAGAAATATTGCCGTTAAGTGCCTTCGTAACTTCGTAACTAAATGGGGTCTTCGTAAGCCGGGGTTCCACTGTACTCCCAAAAAAGGAAATCTGATCACTCTGCAGCTATGTTTATTATAATGACATGAAATGAGCCACCTCCAGTGACTTCAGTGCAGCCTGAGACTCTGTCAGCTGTCTGATCTGGATGCGCTGGACATTCTCAGCCTGCTGACCCGAATTCTCCTTCTGGGCTCTAAGCTCGGCCACCTCTGCCTCCAACCCCTTCAGCCGCAGGTGGAGCTGAGCTTTCTCTCTCAGAAGAGCCTCTACTCGTTTCCCATCACGCAGCACATCTGAACCTTGATACTGAGCCACCAGCTCCTCTCTGTCCTTCTCCAGACGGGAGACCTGATAGTACAATAATACAAGTTTAAGAACTTATTTATTTACACGTGGGTGAGTCACAACAAATTAAAATCACGCCACCGCTTACTGCATACAAACCAGCCCACCTCCGCCTCATAGCAAATCTTCCTTTCCTCTAGCACACGAGCGTGTTCCTCTCTCTGATGGTCAAACTGGGACTTGAGAAATGTGTACTCATACCGCAGCTTGTTGTACTCAGACCTGTACTTCTCCGTCTCCTAGAAGAAAGAACATGGAAATTAGCTGCTCTTTTCTTTACTAGGGCTTTAAAGGGACCTTTAAAACTCTTGTTGCTATGGACTTTATATGCACAGATTCAGTAGAAGTGTTAAATAGCCCAGCAACTTCATTTTTCACTATAACCCATTTTTGGCCATTTAGTCACGTGCATTATCATCAACAAACTAAGAAAAATGATGTAACAGTTCACAGAAATAGCATCTTGTTCCAGTACTTCCAATTATACTGATTCCCACATGAAGAATGCGAAATCTCCCAAGTGAAGAAATACATTAGTATTCAGGGTTGTGGGTGGACATTGTGAAATAAAACAAAAATGTGATAATGTCATCATCAGGACTTGGGAAAAGAAAATCCCAATGCATTTACACCGGGCCGCTTAAAGCAACACTGCACTGGATGCTGTCGTTAAACTACAACATCCTGAATATGGACTACAAGCAGAGACATACTGCCTTATGCAGTTTTAATGTCTTGCTTCATGCATGCTGTATATAAATCCAACCCCAGTGTATGATTATGACTTTATTGCAGATGCTGGACTGGAAATGAAATGGCTGTTACTTTCAGTTTACCTTGGATCATTTATTCATTTTTTACTAACGTGACGCTTTTGAGTGCCTTAACAGATATATTAGCTATAATAATGGCAGCTCAGACCTTTGAATGACATTTTTCAAGCTATAAAATAAATATATTTTTATGCCTTTCTTGTTTTCTCTTCTGAACATCTGGGGATTTTGCAAAGTTGTTTCTCTTTCATTTACAAAAAACTAATCAGAGTGCCTGACCTCCTCCAGCTTGTTGAATCTGTCTCTGACTGGAGCCTCCATCTCCTGCTGCACCTGAGCTCTGAGCAACTCCAGCCGCTGAGGGGTCATCACCTTTTAAACACATAAGCACACACACGTTTTCATCCAGAAAGATTACGATGAGAAATAAATGTCACTTTATTTGGGTGTCTTTAATATTTAGGAATGTGCAAATCTTACAGGGAACAAAAGCAAGAACATTAAGCTTCACTATCTAAGACTTCCCCTGATCTTGGGGGTGGTGTACCTGCAGACGAAGCTCTTCCAGCTCCCTGGCTTTGTCCAGCAGCTCTCCACGCAGCTCGGCCAACAGGAGTTGCAGTTTCTCCTGCTCAGACTGTTTGTCACTCAGCAGGCGCTTCAGCTCAGCCTGTGCCCGTGTGTACTCATCCTGCAGGCTGCACAACAGACAAAGAATAGAATAACTAAAATTTGCCCCCGACACGTTTATTACAATCTTTTGTCCTCTCTAAAGTTTCCCCATTTTTAGCAGTGTTGGTAAGAAGATAGCATTTTGTTTCCAAGTGATCCCTACACAGACATATAGTGTCATTAAGTATCAAATAAAATTTGTTTTCACCTGGTATGTTCCGCCTTTAATGTCTGGTAATTTTTCCTGTGGTTCTCACTCTTCATCCGCTCGTCGATCAGCATCTTCTGCAGCTCCATCTCTGCTCCCCCCAATCCAGTTGACAACCCCAGCATGGCTGCGGGCTTCCCCATCCCCGGTTCAAAGTTTGGCAGATGAGGAGCCGACTGACCAAGGGTGGAGGAGGTCATCTCACCTCTACAGGAAAGATCCCAAAACAAGAAGAGACAAAAATTAAATAAATAAATACATTTTTAAAAGGCTGGGTAAACCAAGCAAAGGAACAGAGGTTTTCAAAAAATCTCTTCCTTTGTAATGGTAATAAAACTGCCTGCAGTGTAGTAAAGCCAGAGATGACTTGGTGGCTTTGTTGTCAGTTAGTAACCATGGTGGCTTTAAAAAGAACCTCCCCAGCTACTTATTAAAATCACAGCCTCTTAGCATTGAAAGCTCTGCATCTGTCTCAAGTGATTAGCTGGCTGCTGGCTCTGCTGTGGATACCAGGGGGCCGTGATTGCCACTGCTACATCACTTCAGCCTCAAGCACCCCGACTAATCCTAAAATCATTTCAGACTATTGCCAGTTGGTCAGAAATTAAAGAAATGAAAATAGCGGAATCATGAACTTCGCTCACTTCAGTAAAGTATAACACAAACAATATTCATGCTCACTCTGATAGTTGGTGAAAGGTCTTCGAAATGAGCTCTGTACACAACAGCTACAGCTAATATTACAAATTCTATTGTTATTGTATTATATTTCAAAACATGTTCCCCTGACATTGTCCAGCGTTTATTTTAAATATCGCGCCGCAAAACATGCTAACTAGCCGCCTAGCCACTGCAGTGCGTCCGTTATCGGACACTCACTACTTCCGCCGTTTTCTTTTTATCGTCTGTGAAAATACTGTGCTTCACTGTCCATGATTAACACTGGCATTCTAGCTACATTTCTAACGAAAACAGACGTCACTGAAATCAATCTAACGCGGTTCTTTAAGCTGTTGTCTAAAAGCTACCTTTGGTTGGCCATGTACCAATGGACAATGCTAGCTCTAACTTACTAACATGGGTAATATTAAGTAGACGTTCTTGCACATTTGTAGTTGTAGCAACGGAATAGAAACCCATAAAGTACCGTTACAGTATTTTCCCCAGATGTGAGAAGGTGGTTGCCGAACAACACTTACCTCTCGAGTTTGAGACTTTTTTTCTTACTTCCTTATTAGCTATTTGTTTTGCTAGCTAGCTAGCTAATCTGTAAACTACAAACTGTGGGGTCATGGGTAGTGTTTTCCAACGTATTTCTCGCGAGATTGAGTCCAACTTGCACGACACTTTTTTTTCTAAAGGAATTAATCATGTTCCCTACCGTCTATTTACCGATATAAGCAAACATATTACACATAAACATAGCATCGGAAATCTCAGCCTTTTAATGTATTGGTCTTTTATATACATTCTGAGGCACCAATATATATATGTATTTTAATTTTAGATTTAGAAACGAAGCTGGTGATAAAGGAGAAGCAGACGGGATACAACTCGTCAGCAGAAACCAGCAGCTTCAGGTACTCTGCCCGAGTTCATTGTGTTACTTCACAGTGATGACTTGTTGCGTCCTTGTTTCAGCATTTTTTACAGTTTAGTGCAAAAGCTTTAAAAAAAATCGTTCTTTTCCTGTCCAGCAGCCAAAGGAACAGGACGAGAAACTAGCAAGAGATCAGAAGGAACACTCGCTTTTTGTTGTAAACAGTTATAAATAGTTGCAAATATATCAATAACCTTTCATTATTTAATTATTGAAAAACATCTACCTTTTGTGTGCTTTTTTTCCCTATATTACCAAATATATATAATGACAACTATTTATTTAGCTGGTTCTTTAAGTCTAGTCCCCAGATCGTTTATTAGTAGATTATTTTAATTTTCATTTGTATGTTTTATTGAGTGGTTTTTACTCATTTCTGCCTCCATGGTTTTATGTCTGCATTGGCAGTGAACGTAAGTTGTTTATTGTACTTTTTAAGTGGCTTAAAAATCCCTCGGTCAATCACTGCGAAGCGCTGTTGTAATTATTTAAAAGATCAACTTAATAGACTTGTCTGATTTCACACGTACGTCTGCCGTTGCGAAAACTGTATATCTGACTCCAAAATCAGGGACACAAAGGCTGGAAAATGGATTTGAACCTTCCCCGGTTAAACTGGTACAGTGGATGATTCTTCCACACAGATACTTCAGTTCTTCCAACAAACAGCATTGCTCGGATCCTTCAGCGTCTTTGTCTAAATCTTCATCCCTGACACTTTCAGAGAAAAACTCGAATTTCAAGGCGTCACGTCCCCGTCATTGTTCCTTATTTCCGCGCTTCTCCACGCCTCTCTCTCTGCTGTCCTTCAAGTAAAGGACTGCTCCGCGGTTGTTGCGGGGTGGCAGTGGCATAGCACTTAGGTCGAAGGGCTTTCAACCGGTATTCCGGGGTTCGAGACCACCTTTCTCCACTACCTTCCCCTTTATGCGACTGTAACCAAGGATTGTGTAGTTGAGTCGTTTTATTCTATATCAGTGTTGGAGTGTGCAGGTGCTGAGTTTTAAATTACAATCGCCGATTGTAATGTCCATTACGTCCTTCTGAGCTTATGCACTTTGGTTCACGGAATAGTGCCTTTCCCTATTCTCATGTAAACAGCCCCAAACCCGTATTTAAAACATTCTCATATGTTTGGTTTGTCGCTTCTTCCAGCTGAGGTTATTATACAGCAGGATCCGTGATCGTGCGCATTTAACCACGTAGAGCAGCAGGGGACATTCACTCACTGCCAGCTTCCTGGGGCATTTTCCTCTGTCTTTTGGCCACTTTGACCACCTCCAGAATGGTCAACACCAATACTTCAAGTGTCAGCGTTTCCTAGAAAGAACATTGGTCTGAAGACTACTGCTTTTTCCTTAAGCCCCTTGGCTATTTTGTTTCTAATTTAGCTTTTTTTGCAAGTGTCATTACTGGCAGCATGACCTGAAGCCCATTCAGATTAATCAGGTAGTTCAATTTCTAGAAGATCTATGTGTGCCATTGCAAGAGGGTTCGCTGTGTCTACCAGTAGTCTCAAGAGTGTGGAGGAGCTACCAGGAGATGGGCCATTACATGAGGAGACCTGGGCAGGGCGGTCAATCTATCAGTAGGACTGGCATCTGCTCCACTGTTTTAGGAAGAATGGGAGGAGTACTGCCAGAGCCCCACAAGATAACCTCCATCAGGGTGCTCATGTGCATTTTTCTAAACAAATGGTCAGGAAGTCTCCATGAACATGACATGAGGGCCTGAAAGGACCTGTGTTCATAGATCAGCACCATGTAGACTGATTGGTGTTCAATGGGGAACACCAGAAATGGTAGGTCCACCATTGGCACCTCATTCTTTTTCAGATAAGAGCAGGTTTACACTGAGTACATGTGACAGATGTGGAAAAATTGTGGAAAGAACATGACAGATGTTGTGCTACCTGCATAACATCTTCCAGTATTGCTGGTTTGGCAGTAAGTTAGTGATAGTTTGGCAATGGTTATCCAAGGAGCACCACACAGACCAACAGCACTGACTCCTGTTATTGAACCCTTCAGACCTTACTATGAGGCTTACTTCTGGTTCCTCGTGATAAAGGTCATTCATGTGGTCAGAGTGTGAAGGCAACTCATAAATGAGGAAGGCACTGACGCTGCTGACTGGCCTTCACATTCCCTAGACATGAAATGAATTAAGAACCTCTGGGACAGCACATGTAACACTGTCTAATAGAACCACAGACTGTCCAGGAGCCCACTGATGTCCTGATCCAGGTCTGGAAGGATATCCCCTATGACACTATCCACCGTCTCATCAGGGAGCATGTCCAGAAGTCATAGGAACGTGAGAGGTGGGGTGGGAGTACAATCCCGAGCCACATTATGATACGAGCCGGATCAGCCTGTGATCTCAGTGTTTAACATTGACTTTTTTGGTGTGATTTTTTTTTTGAGGGACAGCCAATCTGAATAAAGTTTACTTTTAAGGGAAAAGGAAGCTGCACCAGCTCATCTAGCACCAACAACCATGACATGCCCAGAGTCAATTAAATCATCCTTTTTCTCCCATTCTGATGCTCAGTTTGAACTGCGGCAGGTCATCTCGTTCACGTCTACATGCCTAAACACGGACCTGCTGTCTTATTATTGATTAATTGTTTTAATGAGCGAATAAACAGGTTGTAGAGCGGAAAATTACTGACATTTTTACTAAAAAGTGTTCATCCTGTAAGCATGTGCTATATCTGTTACAGTAATAATTATGATATTTGCTACTGTATCAAACCTTCATATATAGTCTGTGGTATTTCCACATATAGTTCATACTAACCTACTAACCCATACATTACCACAGCTGTTTCACACACATTTACCACATTCAACAAAATATGTTGCAGCGACTCTTCATATTTTAACTGAAATGCTAACTATATATTTGAGTACAACATATTTTTTTCTATGGCCCTACCCTCACCTATGGTCACGAACTGTGGGTAGTGACGGAAAGAACGAGATTGCGAATACAAGCGGCGGAAATGGGCTTCCTTTGAAGGGTGGCTGGCCTCTCCCTTAGAGATAGGGTGAGAAGTTCGGCTATTCGGGAGGGGCTCAGAGTAGAGCCGCTGCTCCTCCACATCGAAAGGAGTCAGTTGAGGTCATTCGGGCATCTGACAAGGATGCCTCCTGGGCAAGGTTTTCCGGGCATGTCCCACAGGGAGGAGACCCTGGGGCAAACCCAGGACACGCTGGAGAGATTATATCTCTCGGCTGGCCTGGGAACGCCTTGGTGCTCCCCCGGACAAGCTGGAGGAGGTGGCTGGGGAGAGGGAGGTCTGGGCTTCTTTGCTTGGGCTGCTGCCCGAGTGACCCGGTCCCGGATAAGTGGAAGAAAATTGATGGAAGGATGGTTTTTTTTTTAAAATTTTATTATTATTATTGCAGGTCACATTGATTAGTTACACACACATTAGACTTCATCACCTGTGAGACCTGAGCAGCTTGCACACATCTGCAATTAGATACCAGAAGAAGCTGCTGCTGATCCAGAGCAACAAACAGACCGAAGATGCTGAAGCACATCTCCACCGGCCCACACACAGGTGTTACACCAGCATCCAGCAGGTAGTCGTATCTTGAGCACCTTTCTTTTACATCCTATACAGTGCCACTAGTGATTGTCATTAGAAACTCTGTGCACTCTGTGGTCACTGCTTTAAAAGTGAAAAATATAAATTCACCCCTTTTTTTGTTTTCCATTATATTGCAACAGTATTTCACCCAGCCTCTGTAATAACTGCCTGTGGTCTGTACATTATTGAGGTCCATGCAAAGCTGCGAGTGTCCTCAATAGGACAATTACAGGCTGATGATGTTTGCTGATACTATCATGACATTTATATTTATAAATCTTCAAGAAAACCGGTCCAGATTGATATAATCTGAATTATAAAAACAACAATTTACTCAGTGTAAATTCCAATGGCTAACTGATGACACTATATATGGATGAGTGCGAGTCTTTTATAAGAGGAAAATGAAACAGGTAAAAAATGTGGCATCTTTACTGCACCTGGTAAAGACGGTAAAACGATGGAGAAGATGGCAAAGCTGTAATACCTTTCACCCAGTACATGACTGTTTTCTGTGGCTATGAGTATATTGAAATTAAATTTTATGTCAGAAATAGGTTAAGAGTACATGGCTTTTGAACTTGCTAATAAAAGCACTGTGATGTATTACACATACATTACAGTGAGATAAATGATGTAAAGACAAAGAAAAATCAAACTGAAATTATATAGACGTATAACGGAAATGTTTGCAGTAACATGTGGCTGAGTAAGACACAAAAAAATGAGCGACATTGCTGATATTTCATAACCTCGTGGGACCAGTGGGGCCTGTAAAAGGACCACTCGTGTTTCCTTCTCATAACCCGTCAGTGGCTTGTTCAGTAAACACTGAGGCGTCTTCACGTCTTCCTGAATTCATTTCAAACAATACTTGCAGTGTTTTCTACATCTTATAATAATATAATAATTACTTAACAAAACACTTTAACTAAAACAGACCACTGGCCAAACAGCCTGTGAAAATGTAAATCTATTTACAAAGTAAAAATTAAATAGATTAAAAATAAATTAACAAAACTATTGGGAAATAGATTTGCCAGCATCTTGAGTGAAAAGTCCTTTCCCCAAAACATTTTCAGTTGGAGCTGCAAGAAGAAAGAAAATAAAGAACCAATTACAAGTGTCCACTTTGAAAAATAAACGAAGCAGAAAAGCTAAAAACTCTGATCACCTGTCAGCAGCGTCGTTGTCAGCCTCAGCACTGCTGTCAGCTTTGGATAGTGATGTTCGCAGTGTACTGGGATCTATAAAACACAGAAAGAGGAGGTTGGTACATCCATCATTTTAATGTGAGAGGAAGTTTAAATAAATAATATCTGAAGCTGCTCCACCTTGAATCCAGCGGATCTGCGTGGCTGGGCCGTAGCCTTGCTCATTCTTTGCAGCGATCCGGAAGACGACTGCTGGTCGGTTGGAGGCAGAGCTGTCGATGTGCGCGTTGTCCAGGTGGCTGGAACTGACCGAGCAGGAGGTCTTGGTGCCACGGTATATCCGGATGAACGCCATCTGACCCGGCCGATCCGAAGTGGATGAGCGGCTCTTCCTCACTGCCATGTACATGGAATACTCCAGGATCCGGCCCGATGGAGATGAAGGAGCCTCCCAAGTGATGTGGACTGAATCAGTGGCCTACATGCAAACGATACCGAAAAGCACATCAAATACATTTTCCAGTTTTCCTGATCTTTGCACCAATATTTCTTGATACTGTGTGTCACCTTGGTAATCTTAACAGCAGAGGGTGCTCCAGGGAAGCCAGGCTGGCAGGTTTTGAACTCGCTGACCGGGCTGAAATCTCCCTGGCCAAAGTAGTTGATGCCTGCAACTCTGAACCTGTATGTCTGACCAGTAGCCAGCTCCTGCTTCTCTCTGCCCTGGTAGTCCTGAGGCCCTGGCAGCTTCTTCTGAAGGAGAAAGCAGAGCGAGCGTGTGAGGGTAAGATGTAGTCCATAAGTGGTTTCTTCATAAATACCATTCACTTCTGGTTTTTACCTCTTTAGTGTTTGTTGCCCGACTGTTGATGGCAGACGTCACCTGGTCACCATCAGCAGGTAGGTAGTAGTGGCTGACCTCAGAGAATAGTGCTTTGAACACGCCGACATCAAACCACACAGCGTTGTCTGGATTCTGCCGAACCTGAAGGTGATGGTTTGTGGTGTTAGTATGAACCAAGCTGAGAGGCAGAGTTAAAAATTCACTATCAGAAGAAAATCCGACCTGATCTGTGTGGGTATAAAAATCTGCTGTCTTGTCTGTAGAAACCGGCTTTTTGCCTGTAAAAAGGTAAAACAATCAACACGTTTTAAAATCCTCACCAGTCAAATATCACTGATGTTAGAGCGTAAGAGCCACCATTACCTGACTGGAGCTGAGCTGAGCTGCTGAGATCTGCTGCTGCCGTCTCCTGCCCAGCAGCTACAAACAGAACACACAGAAACACAAACGTGTCATAAAAATGTCATAAAAACAAAATCCTGCTTTGGAGAAAAATTAAATGACATTATATCATCCGGTTCAGTAACACAATCTGATGTGGCCTGCAAATTTTAAAGTGGACCTATTCAGCATTTACATTCTGTCATAAACAGTGCTGTGCCTGCACCAAGGCTGAGTATATGATAAATAAGGATAATTTGAACTGTGACTCATACAAAGCTACTCTAGCCAGGTCAAAGAATGCACTGCTTTTGTATTTTTTTCAAGTTGAGTCTAAGATTAGAAGTCATAAACTTGAGTAAGTGTTTATTTGTGCAACCATGTTTCTGCAAACATATCTGACTATTACTGTGCAGGAGCTTAAATTCTTAAACCCCAATTGGTAACAGCAGATAGCTTCCCCTCCCTGACCTTGTGTCAGCTGGAGGCTTCTTCCTATTAAAAGGGAGTTTTTCCTTCCCACTGTTGTAAATCGCTTGCTTCAAGTCAAGTCAAGTCAAGTTTATTTATAAAGCACATTTAAAAACAACCGAGGCTGACCAAAGTGCTGTACAATAAAATACAAATAAAAATGCTATAAAACACAGGTACATAAAATGCCTCACAAATAAAACAATTAATTAAAAACAATAGGTTAAACCTTGCTAAAAGCCAGTGAAAATAGGTGCGTTTTAAGAGCAGTTTTAAAAGTTCCTAGGCTTGTGGAGAATCTGATGTGAGGGGGTAGACTGTTCCACAGTCTGGGTGCAGCCACAGCAAAAGCCCTCTCTCCCCTAGTCTTTAATCTGTACCTGGGAACATCTAAAAGCATCAAATCTGCTGACCTCAAAGATCTCCTAGGGCAGTAAATGCTAAGAAGCTCTGCCAGGTAAGGAGGTGCAGTTCCGTTAAGAACCTTAAAAACCAGCAGTAAAATTTTAAAATCAATCCTAAAAGCAACTGGGAGCCAGTGGAGAGAGCAGAGGACCGGAGTGATGTGGTCTCTCTTTTTGGAACAGGTCAGCATGCGAGCAGCAGCGTTCTGCACCAGTTGGAGGCGATGCAAACAGGAACGATCTAAACCAACGTAAAGGGAGTTACAGTAGTCCAGCCGTGAAGTAATAAAAGCATGGACCACCCTTTCTAGATCGTTCCTGCACAGGTAGGACTTGACTTTAGCTAAAATCCGTAGGTGATAAAAAGATCCCTTGACTACGGAGCTGATTTGTTTATCAAATTTAAAAGCACTGTCAAAAGTAACACCGAGGCTCTTAATGGAGGAAGTACATTCTGAAGTTAGGGGTCCCATAAAATCAAAGGAAAGGTTAGGGTCTTTAGGAAGCCCAAACACAATGACTTCAGTTTTACTTTCATTTAGATGTAAAAAGTTAAGAGCCATCCAAGTCTTAATGTCCGACAGACAGGAGAATAACGGCTGCAAAGAGTCCTTACAGTCAAACCTCAGTGGGAGGTAGATCTGAATGTCATCAGCAAAAAAATGAAAGGACACATTATGTTTGCGCAGCACATCGCCCAGAGGGAGCAAATACAGAATAAACAGCAGGGGGCCTAGAATGGACCCCTGAGGTACACCACAAGTTAAAGGAGCTCTGGGAGATGACAGTTCACCAAGGTGAACAGAAAAACTCCTGTTATCCAGGTAGGACTGGAAGAATTTCAAAACAGTACCTTGCAGACCGACACAGTGTTCTAGGCGGGATAACAGTATATTGTGATCGACAGTGTCGAAGGCTGCTGTCAGGTCTAAGGTTACTAGGACAGCAGCATGACCAGAGTCTACAGTCAAAAGCAAATCATTAAAAACTCTCAGTAAGGCGGTTTCAGTGCTATGACGAGCTCTAAAACCAGACTGAAACTTCTCATAGAGACTGTTGTTGTCTAAAAATGACTGGAGCTGCCTGAAGACCACTCGTTCCAATACTTTGGACAGAAAGGGCAGATTGGAGATGGGCCTATAATTAGAGAGTATAGATGGATCCAGGTTAGGCTTTTTGAGGAGAGGTTGAACAACAGCATGCTTAAAGAGTGTTGGGAAACAACCAGAGCTGAGACAGGCATTGATCAGGACCAGAAGGAAAGGTCCAACTGAGTCCAGGACCTGTTTCAGAAGACGAGAGGGAATAACATCAGTGGAACAATTGGTGGATTTGACCTTGCAGACTGTTTCATGCAGCTGAGAAAGAGAAATTAGCTCAAACTGATTAAAGGCAGATTGGCACGGGAGAGGAACACAGGGTTTTAAAGGTGGAGGTGGAATGACAGACTGCAGAAGGGAAATCTTATTAACAAAGAAACATAAAAAGTCATTGCAAAGGGTAACAGAAGGTGTGAGGCAAGTGGACGTATGAGGATCAACAATGGAGTTTAAAACGCGAAACAATGTCTGAGGTTTATGGACATTACTGCTAACCAGGTTAGATATGTAGGTGGACTTAGCGTCTTTAGCAGCTTTCTGATAAGCTAAACGAGAATCTCTCAGGATATTGAAGGAGATTTGCAGCTTGTCCTTTTTCCACTTTCTCTCAGCACTCCTGCAGGAGCGCCTGAGAGCGCGAACAGAGTCTGTAATCCAAGGTTCAGCGTGAGCTTTGGGCCGGAGTGATTTTAGGGGAGCGATGGAGTCCAGAATAGAAGTGCATGTTGAGTTAAAAAGAGCAGTTAAATCTTCTGCACACGGGGAGTCAATCCAGTCCACCGTGGAGAGCTCAGAGTTGCTAAAAGCAGCAGAAAACTGGGATGGTACATGGGTATTGATGATCCGGTGGCGGCGTGAAGGAGCTTTAACTGCAGCAACAGAACATTGTGCAGTGGCGGAAAACAGAACAGGACGGTGATCAGAGATACACGCACTCTCACAGATTTCAGAGATGTGGATACTCAGGCCGTGGGACATGACGAGGTCCAGTGTGTGACCTTTCTCATGTGTGGAGCCAGACACACACTGAGTCAGGTTAAAGGAGTCCAGCAGTGATACAAAGTCTCTAACCAAAGGTTTAGATGGACAACACACATGGATATTCAGATCGCCAACAATAAGAAAATGATCAAAATCTACTGAGAGTCCTGATAAGAATTCCCCAAACTCACTAATAAAGTCTTTGTTGAATTTGGGAGGACGGTACACCACTGCACACAGTAATGGAGTAGATGAGTTCAGTTTAAAAAGCTGCAGTTCAAATGTGGAAAAGGAGGAAGATGAAATCTGATGACAGTCATAAACTGATTTAAAAACACACGCAAGGCCTCCACCTTTACCAGAAGACCTGGGAGAGTTGAAAAACCGACAGCCTGGCGGAAGAAGCTCAGAGAAAGCCACAGTCTCACCAGCATGAAGCCAGGTCTCAGTCAGGAACATAAAATCCAGTTCATGAGAAGAAAAAAAATCCTTAAGCAGAAACGTCTTATTGGAGAGGGATCGAGTGTTGATCAAAGCCATAGATAAAATAAGATCAGTAGCTGTCATTGGGATTGATGTGCGGCTGAGTGGGCGGAGGTTTGAAATAACAGTACCAAATCTGCGGATCCGTGGCTGTAGAGGAGCCGATGACCCAGCACCCAGAACAGAAGCAACCAGCGACATACTAGGAAAATCCAGCAGGAGAGGAGCAGGCATCAGGCACGGGCCGGAGGTGGAAGAGAATCGCTCACCTGAGCAGAACGCCACCGCCGGCATGGCGGGGAGCGAACCAGACGACTGAAGAAGGCGCGGGCCGAGAAGCGGGTCCACCGGTGAAGCAGGAGCAGCGTCGGGCGGAGTTGGAGAGACAGTGCGCACCCAGGGTCCTCTGGGTTGGAGTGAGCCTCTCACAGTAGCAGAGTAGCAAAAACCCATTTGTACAAGTAGAGGATCAGCCAGGCAAGAAAGTGACAGGAATGCCTTTGTACGAGCCAAGAGACCACCTCGCTTCCCTCGTCTTCTCCGGCGTTTTCTCCGGTGTAGCTTGGGAGGGAGGAACCAGGTGCGACGCAGGTAAGGCGGAATGCCATCGAGCAGTGGAGGGGCACTGCTTGTTTGCCCATCAAAAACAAAGGACGAAGGTGCTGTCACTGCTAAGTCTCGGATAGTAAAAAGAGTTTTTCGGTCATAGGTCCGGAGCGAATTAATTTCCACAGTTAAAGCAATAAACAGCAAACAGACAACCAAAAAACAGGTCGAGTGACGGCGAGCCGAACATACTGGCGCCATCTTCCTCGCACCAAGGAGGACATCTGATTGTTGGGGTTTATTTCTGTATTACTGTAGAGTCTTTATCTTACAATATAAAAGTGGCTTGAGGTGACTGTTGTGGTGATTTGGGGTTATATAAACAAAACTGAATTGAATTGTATAAAACAGCATTTAAGCAAGAACCACCTGATAAGAGACTTACTGCAGAGTTTTAGGTTAGAGTCCTCTTTCAAGTCTCTCCCATCGATCCTCCCACCCTGTGCTTGACTGTCTGCTGAGCCATTTGAAGATTTTGCTGAAGTATCCTGCTGCAGCAAAGCACCCTGAAAAAAAAAAAAACAACATCAGGGAGAAAATTTAAGCACTACGTCTGGACTTCTGGCATGTTAGTGTGGCTGTATGTTAGTGTTTGTGTATTAAATCTTATTTATAGATAGTTCTGGGTGATAAAATGATAAATACAGTTTTTGTGAAATAACTTTTCCTCAGTGTTAAGATAAAGTCAGTAGAGCTCATTCAATTCACATTTTGACAGATAACCCAAAAAGCTAATAAGATTAGCACTGAACTGAACTAATGATGTGGCTGGATCTGAGCTACAGCCACATAATTTTAAACTGAAGCACCGTGTAGGACTGGCAGCCGGCAATAGCACACATGATATTTGGGCGACTGAAGCTTTGTACACGATTAAATCAGGAACAATAACAAGAGAGAAAACAAAGGGGAAAAAAAGTGACTTCTTCAAAGACTGAAGTCACTTGGACGATGAAATGTTTCTCCCACTGACAACACAACGCCCACATGAACAGGATTACATTTCTGGGATATCCTTACCTGGATGATTGAGCATGGATTAAGACTGACTTCTTAAAGCATCTTTACTACATTTTTAGCATTTAGAAAACAAAATGATCATATTATATTATATATAAAAAATTGTTTTCTGTCTTTTTGTGAGTTTGTTTCCCAGCAATTTAAAGCCATTTGATTCTTTCCAAAAGAAAGCAAAACAGTGGAGGTGTAGTTTTATTTTATAATTTACAGTATTTTATTTTGTATTAATACAAATGCATTTATTTGAAATTGAATTTGATTTGTTTTTCCCACTGAAACGTTTGGACTAAAGGAAGAAACAGAAAGGCTCAACACAGCAAGAACTCACATATATATATGCTTTTGATAGCACAGATAATTCTGATCTTCTAAATGGAAATAAAAAAACTCTGAAACCAAATTAACTTTATATCTTCATAAAAAAAGAACCATTACAGAAAGAAGTGATTTGATTGACACTGATCACTGTTTTTCCCCCATATTGCCCAGCCTTTATTATTGATATAAGGAAGACACTTACCTGTGCTGCTCCTTTCTCTTCTCGGTTTGCGGTTTCTTCATTTTGACAATGATGGGATCAAACCATTTTGCAAAGAAAGTAAAGAAAGACTGATAGTGTCAATAGTGTATTTTATGGGTCTGAAAGCATTGAAATTGTTCCCTTTTTGCTGCTTATTGTATTCTGTTTGCAGTGACCATTAGCTCTACACAGAAACCTTTCCATCTAAATCCAATAAAGATTTTAATATAAACTGATGAAGTCACTGAAGGCTGTGCTTTCCTTACCAGCAGATTGTTTTTCCTTTCCATTCTGACCATCTACTCCTGTTGGATCCGCTGGTTTGGGACCACTCACTGTAGTCCTGGGGGAACTTGCAGGCTGGATCTGGAGGATATAGCAGTCTGCCGCAGCCAGGGGGCGCCATGCCACATGGAGCATGCTGACAGTAGATTTGATGAGCAGCACTGCCTCTGGGGTCGCTGGTCGATCTGAGACCAAAGGATTTTTAAACAGATTTGTGCTTTTTGCCCCCCAGCACCGACCCCATTGCCCTAACTCGTTCCCCCGTTTCTCACCTGTTTCCAGGTACCACAGGTCCTTGCAGCACACTTGGTAGTTCCAGCTCTTGCGGTATCCATCACGACCGCTCCAAACGTAAAGCCTGGAGCCGACGCTAGCGGCGCAGTGGCCAGCCCTGGCTCTTGGCCTGCAGGCACATGGATCATCGGTCTGTGGTCCCTGGCTCTGCAGCTGGGACTCTATATCATCATCATGCTGCTCTGGGCCAAGGTTCTGCCAAGTCATAGTGTCTGTGATAGGAAAACCAGGTAACAGTGAGCTTGCTGGCCTCCATGAAGGATGTAGGAATTCCATGTATGAGATTAAACAAAAAAAAAAAAAAAACCTCACAGGCTCCAGATCTCATTTACAAAACCACTCATAAGTTATTTTAAGGGGTTATAATGAGAAGCACTCACCTAAGTTGAGAACACTCAGGGAATTAGTGCAGATCCATTCAGTTCCTAAAGCAATGTGCGTCTCTGACTCTGGAGCAGGAATCCAGCCGCCAAAAACATACATCCTGCAGACAGAACACACCAGACTATGTCGAAGGACATTCTGGTTTCATATATACACAAGAACTATAAAACAATAACACACAAACATTGGGTGATGTAAGACTTGGATGCAGCTGCTCATCCATGGAAACCCATTACACAAAGCTCTCTATGCACTGTTCTTGACCAATTAGCTCAAGGCCAAACTAAGTTTGGAGGTCTGGAGCAACTGAATCTGCCAAAAGTTGGTGACCTCTGCACATTATGTCCGTCAACAGCAGATGACCCTGCTTTGTAATTTTATATGGCCTACCACTTCATGAGTTGCTGTCATCCCCAATGGCTTTCACATTGTTATAATACCACTAACAGCTGACTGTGGAATATTTATTAGTGAAGAAATTTCATGACTAGACTTGTTGCACAACTGCCATCCTATCACAGTACCACACTGGAATTCACCGAGCTCCTGAGAGCAACTAATTCTTTCACAAATGTTTGTAGAAGCAGTCTGAATGCCTAGGAGCTTTATTTGATCCACCTGTGGCCATGGAAGAGCCTGAAACACCTGAATTCAATGACTTGGATGGGTGGATACTTTTGGCAGTATAGTGTAGCATTATAGTCAGGCCGAACTGAAATATGATGTTTTATCAACGTAGATAATCATTTAATAAAGTTAAGCTGCATTATCAGATTTAGCCACATGGCAGAGTATAAAGTAGGGCTGCCACAAACGATTATTTTGATAGTCGACTAGTCACTGATTATTTTTGTGATTAGTCGACTAATCACATCATGCATCTATTGGAGGTAAAGCGTACAGCTTATTTTAACAGCATGCATCTGCTCTTATACAACTATCATTAGTTTACAGCTTGAATATGTGCTAACTAAAAATAAAGACAAGATGATAGTTTATTAAACTTTTAATGAAATATGCAGATTGTCTCAGTGGAGTTTAATAAACTCCGCCATCTGCTCCTTGCTATCTAAAATATAACAGGACATTGGAGTAAATTCTCGACCATCTCACACTTCTGTTTATTCAGTTTTCTGAATAAACAGAAAACTGATTATTCAGTTTGTGAAAACTATAACTTTAATCTCAGCCAAACTGATTTACTCAGGAACAAATAAAACACAGAAAAAAGCCAAACAATAACATTTTTAAACTATCTAAGTGACTTATATATCGTGTTTAACCCGAGTAGCGAAAGACCGCGGGGATCTGAAAACGATGTTCCGGGAGTCCACTGCTCTCGCCGGCTCTAGTGAGCCTTGAACCCTGGCTAGCTATCAAGCTGGTGGGTAACAGACGTCTCTCGAAAACGTCAGCGCACTTTTGCAAATATGTGATGTCTTGATAAACCGAGCAGATATTTGAAGTTTACACAGCTACATTCTCGCCTGAAAATATGTTAAAAGTTTATTTTGTGACCCAGAAAGAGTAATAAGAGTAATATAAAAACTGAAGGACACATTTGTCGGAGTCTTCGAATTTGGACAGCCTTCGTCGCGTCGCTGTAACGTAATAGGCCTACAAATGCGGCTTTCGAAGGATGCTGTCCCTGAATTTGGACACAGCTACGATACCAGAGACTGCTTCTTCTTCTTCGGGGTTTAACGGCAGCTGGCATCCTTGTACATGCAGTGCTGCCATCTTCTGTTTCAGCCCATTATTACACTCTTAAACCCTACTGCTTATTCCTGTGTCTTTCGGGATCTTACAAAGCTTTAAAGGACGTGTCTACTATTAAATAAATCGTCGACGTAATTGTGACTAGTCGACTAATTGTGGCAGCCCTAGGGCTGGGCGATATGGCCTCAAATTCATATCGCGATATAATTTGAAGCATGTGCGATAACGATATATATCACGATATATTCTTTTCTTCTGTATAACGTATTTCCACACTATAAGGCACACTTAAAATCCTTTAATTTTCTCAAAAATCGAGAGTGTGCCTTATGTATGAATTCTGGTTGTGCTCACTGACCTTGAACCGATTTTGGCGTGTAGAAATCTGTTAAAAAATGTTTTAGTACAACTTTGGTAAGCCTGCTGATGGACTGCTTGATGGATTGTCAGAGCATTACGGCTGCCGTAGTGAGGAGTAATCTGGGTCCAAAACTCCGTCCCCTTCAGGTCCCAAAGTCAAACGAACACTGAGAGTTAAAAACAGTCTAAATTCTTTCATCTTTAATTAAATCATCAGCGTTGCTGCTTTATCGGGTGTAACAATTAAGTTTAACATCCATGCAAACATGAAAACAGAATTTATTAAATTTAACGGAGTTAGAAGTTAACAGGAAGTTAGCTCGCTAGTTTATACCTAAACATTTCATACCATGTTCTGACTGAGAGATTTTTGAAACTAATTAAAACGTACAGCTCTGCTACCACTTCCAACATAAATGAAGACAGAAAACTAAACAGCAGTGGCGTTTGCAGGGCTACCGAAGTTGGACTACCTGGTATATAATGTTGTGCTACGTGATTGCTAGCGACACAGCTATGTTAGCATAACATTAGCACAGTGAAGCTGGAGGATGAACGGCAACTTTTTTTCCACTCGATAAAAGTTAACGTGAGGGATTCTGGTGGTTAGGGACAAATGCAATCGCATAGCAGGATGCTATACACGGGCCAAACTTCAGTCAGGAGAACATAATTTACTAATGATAATGGTTGTAGCCGCTGTGATACTTTCTACCAAAACAGGCGCAGCTTGATGACATCATCAACATGCGCTATCGCGATAGAGCGATATAGTCAAAATCTCTATCGTTGGCCAAATCTATATCGTTTCTATCGTATATCGCCCACCCCTAGGCAGCCCTAATATAAAGTAGCTTTTTGTTGCCAGAGAGGAACACAAAAAGCTCTCTGGTGTTAATACATAAGAAGCTTACTTGTTTCCGATGACACTGGCCGAATGAAGACTTCTGGGAAATGGTGTGGAACCTTTTGTTTCCGGCATTGACCAAACCATTGTGTCTAACGACGACAAAGAAAAGATATAGGTGTGTTTAAATATTCCAAACTCCTGTTCCTCATTACCAATTAGAAATGGAGACATGCAAACAGGGCTTAAAACATCAAAGAGAAAAATCAGGGTGTTAAACATGTCACTTCTTGCATTCTGATGATTTTCTATTTAGCAATTTGAGTTTTTCCAGAATTAATTTCTTATGTTATTTCAGTTAATTTATCAACCCTTGAACTTAATAAGCTTGTACACATTAAAAAAAAAATCTAATTGGGGATGACTGTTTTCTAATTATGAGGATCTCAGTGGACTCACATGTGGTAGAGACATGGCTGAGCAAAGTTATATAACGTTACTTTTCTGTGATGAATGATTGCCAAATTAGCTTAAAAGGTCAAAATAACAAAATGAAGCCTGCAGGGAATGACACAGCTGACACCTAACTGAGGAGCAATGCAAACAAAGGTTTAAATTCATAAAGCTGGTTTATTTTATCAGGGTTGCCAACTTTGGAGGAAGAGGGAACACTGAAAATTTTGATCATATGTAACTTCACCAACTTCTGGCACAACCAAAGGTCTTTTCACCATTACAGTTTTCATTTTATATTACTGCCATGTTGCACAATATATATATATATATATATATATATATATATATATTTATATTTATTTATTTAGTTATTTATTTATTTATTTATTTTATTTATTTTTTTTTGCAGTATATATAGATACTGCAAATCCTGTGTTTCGTTAATATCAACCAATCTTACTCTCACATTAATCATTAAGGCAGTTTTATTAAAAACTCATGCTTAAACCTTTTTTTTGTCCTTCTTCTTCTTGCTGGTCCATTTAGGGATTGCCTCCATCTCACACTATACCTAGAATCCTCCTCTATCACACCAACCCTGTGCATGTCCTTCTCCACTACATCCATGAATCGCATTCTGTGGTCTTCCTCTTTTCCTCCTGCCTGGCAGCTGCAATCTTCATGATTCTTTGTACGATACATACTAATTTCTAATCCTGTTCCTCCTGATATCTCCGAATGAAAAACTTCGCATCTTAAATTATTCCACCTCCAGCTCTGTCTCTTGGCTTTTTGTTAGTGCCAGTGTATCAAAACCATACATCATAGCAGATCTCACTTCCTTTTTGTAAACCTTTCCTTACACTCTTGCTGCTATCCTTCTGTCCCAAATCCTCCAAGACTCTGGTCTTCCATCGACTCCACACTTGCATTTAGGTTGGTTTTTTTTGTTATACTATTGTTCTTTATTGGCTTGCAATTTATTGGGCAAGATGAGAGAATGACAGTTGGCAACAATCACAAGCATAAGTATCACTAGTGCAATTTAAATTTTAATCCAAGTGAACATCAAAATAAAGCTTTCTTTCTGCAGCTAGTCAATATGATCTATAAAACAAAGATGACTCCTACCAAGATCAAGCTGCCAGAGGTCATCTAGCCGACTTCCTTGCATCCCTCCAAAGATGTAGAGCTTCGGGGAACCAAGGCCAGTGTAGGCAACTGATGTATGGGACTCCCGTGCAGAGGGACCACGGCCCATTGTGTCTGGAATGTTCCAGCCTCTGGCCCCTGACATTGACTGGAGCTCCAATTCATACAAGTCTCCCAAATACCTAAAATGGGAAAAACCCAATAAACCACAGAGCACTTACAGGTTTTTACACCATTCTTCAGAGTAAAGATGTATCTGCACAGTACCTTGGCACGTTGCCATTGGGATCCTCACTATCATTGGCCAGCCCTCCAAACAGGTAGCATTTATTACCCACAAGAGTGAAGCTGTGTCCGATCCGAGGGCACGGCAGTGAGCCGTTTCTGGGTGCCCTTGGCTTCAGTTTCTTCCACAGCCAGCGACTCGCCTGAGAAACAAAAAACATCTTTTAACATCTTCCCCATAACAGCACCAGAGTTAGAAGAAGCTGCAGTGGAAAAAAGAGACAGTGTTACCTGGAGTTCATAGAGGCTGTTAGTGTATTTCCCAAACTCAACCATTCCACCAAAGACCAGTATTCGAGTACCTTCACAAACAAAGCCATGGGCTGCACAGCCAGGAGGGATGTCACCCCTAACCGCAGGTAGAAACCACTGCTTTGAGACTGGGAAAAAGGGTAGCTGTTAGCCAATGTTTAATGCACTGGCCAAAGCTGGCCTGGAGACAATTCACGCATTCACGTTAAATATATTTTTACATACATAACCCAAACTGCACCTTAAGTAACAAAAGAACTTCATATATTTAATATGCTATATAGTTCAGTGCTTTCTTTGTGCATGTTTTCACTATTACACAAAAGTCCGTTATGAGTCACGTTCAAACACTCGATACCGGAGTAGTCTCGAGTTCCGCTGGCACTTTGTCGCACACAGTAAGCTTTGTTTAATTTTTGCCATGCTTCTTCGTGAAGTTTTATGTTTTCAAGCTAAATGCTACCGCTAATTAAACAAAGGATGTGACGTTCTTACTTTTTTTTGGCTCTTGCTCAAATTCACTTAGTTTTATAGTTCACTACATTTCGGAACTATAAAACTCTCCTGGTCTAGTAAGTGAATAGTTTACAAACATCAAAAAGAACCCAACCAAATAATATCGTACACACGCAATTTTATAATTTTGCGGTTGTTTTATAAAGATATATATAACACATATATATAAAACAAAAGCCCGTGGTGGAGGGCTCGTTAGCTTAAGGGGTCGTTTCCCTCTCGAGCATGCTAAAAACATTAGCCGCTAACCTGCTAGTTAGCGTGAATGCTAACGTTAGCTCACCAGTGTTGTAAACATGGAGATCCTCCGCTATCCCTTCGTTTCCACCACCGAAAACGACGATGAGCTCCCGGATTGCGACTGCACGGTGTCCATGCCTGGACCGAGGTATCACTCCTGTAACGGAATGCACTTTCCTCCACTGCGGCTCCTCTTCGCTGCTCGTCATTTTCCCGTTGGGGAGCCCAAAGTTTGGCGCTGTTGACGTTTTAAAGATGGGGGCGGACCGGAGAGGGCATCAGGAACTTCAACCAAAGAGGAACAAACAAATAGGAAGTCTCACTCTGATCTTTGGTTTGTCTTAATTTTTCTGTATATGAGTTTTTAGGAGCTGCAGAGCAGTTCGTTAGATTAACGTGAAGAGATGGAGAACTATTCGGTGGAAGCACATATTCTTGATGCCTGTGACAATTGATTTTACACATGGATATCTGTCTATTTGTAGTCTTTTCATCTGAAAAAAATATTTCTCATTATTTATTTTTATTTTTAATTTTTGGGTGGAAGGGGAAAAACACAAAGTTTTGATTTCCATTTGCGCCAAAATATGTTCACAAGTGCACAGTCTGTGTGGAGTAAATACATCATGAAGCATTTGTTTATGTCTTATGAAGTTTTATCTTGTTATTGATCAGATTGTGTGTGTTGATTGGTTACCAGACAGATTAATTGTCTGTCAGTGCAACTTGGCTTCTGTCATCCTTTCTCTCATTTGTCTGTGCTGTTTTGCATGTCCTGATGCATGCTATATGGCTGTATTGTTATGATTTTCATACTGACTTAACATTTAAAGGTGTATTTTGTAATTACCCTAGGCAAGAAGTAAATAAAACTTTCACCACCAGTGGGCAGTGTTTGGCAAGTGAGTGTCTTAAAATGGTTTCAAATGTGCATAGCTGCGCTTTCATTTTTGATGTAGCCATACCCACCATCTCGCCAAGAGCCTTTTACCGCTTTGTAGGCCACCAAAAATAACTTGCCTTGTTAAATTCAGTCCTCCGAATTCTCTTGGTAGTCTTAGTTTTTTCTAATGTTATCAACTACTTTAAAAGACAGGTATTCAAAAAAGCGCAGCAGTGTGTGCTGCACGTAGTGTAGAATGTTGCTCGATTGCACTGCATGTCACAAGCTAAACAGTCAAATGACATAAGGACGACATGCAAAACCACAGTCAAATGAGAGGAAGTGCAACAAGATGACACATGTAAAGTTGCACTCACACGGTCACCTTTTATTAGGTGAGAAAAGACCTGCACAATAGTTTGCTATTATTTCGCACACAAATGAAGC
Organism: Pelmatolapia mariae; assembly: GCF_036321145.2. Lineage (NCBI taxonomy): Eukaryota > Metazoa > Chordata > Actinopteri > Cichliformes > Cichlidae > Pelmatolapia > Pelmatolapia mariae. The sequence continues at coordinate 35,716,965 of NC_086242.1, read as the reverse complement.
ACAGGTCAAAGCAGAAAAGACAACGAAATGTTTTCTCATGCGTTTGCCTCACACAGTCCGACGGCATCTGAACGTAACTTTATCACAAGAGGAATTTCATAGGAAACCCAGCATTCAAACCTCCACCCAGGGACATTTACATAACAATTTCAAATTGATCTGTGTTGCGTTATGGAAAGTAACCTGACATGGTGCACAGACAATCCAGCTCCACCAGCTGTTGGGTAAGCATTACCTGTCAGTGTCTGCCCATTACATTGTGTTTTTCCTGTTGGGTTAAATTAGCTTCTGACTGCTTGAGGACTCTAAACTGTCTCACATGCGACCCCTATCGGCATGCAGTTGCAATAATAAACAATTGCAGAATTATGTCATGAAGGCTGCATGATATAAATGATGCAACAGCTGTTGGCATGGCATTGGAGGCCACCGTGACACACATACACACACTAAAAAAATGTTTAATGTAGAATTGAACCATACAGCACTGTCTGACTTAGACACAACAGGTTTCTCAGTGCTTAAAAAAGCAAAATCTGATTAATATTTTATGCTAAATTCTGTCTGTTGACCAGTATGTGACTAGAGTGTGTGTGGTCGTTTGATGTTGCTCTCTGGTGTGGGTTTGGAAATGGAAATTTCAGGGAGAGCAGAGAGTGGGCTGCGCTTATGCTGAGGCGTGGTTCATCTTTGCAGACATAAACGATCTTTCCCTTTCTCTTCCAACAGTCTGCGGTTGACCTCTCCAGATTGAAAGGCACCTTTCAAGGGTTTCAGCTGATGCGTCATCTAACAAAGTCCTCAGCCCCCATACTAAGTATTTAAGTCGAGAGCATTAAAGGTTTTATATTAAATCGTTTAAATATTACATATATATTTATTCATTAAACTTAATAAAGTTTTTGCTTTGTAAGTGTATGCATTGTACCCACCTCCAGAAGGTGATGATTTTTGCATAAGGAAACTAAAGTTTGGACAATAAAGTTACCCAAAGGCCCAGATTTACTTAACGTACTGTGTGTGTGTGTGTGTGTGTGTGTGTGTGTGTGTGTGTGTGTGTGTGTGTGTGTGTGTGTGTGTGTGTAAAAACAGGAACCCCTCCCGGTGAGCAGGAAGAAGGTGACGTCAGTTGTCACTTGGCTCAGCGCTGAGGGTAGTCAGGATTACAATATTTCTGTGTGTGTGTGTGTGTGTGTGTGTGTGTCTGTGTGTGACAGAGAGAGAGAGAGAGAGAGAGTATTCTAAAAGAGGAGGTGTGTTTATGGGAAGTAGAAATTTTGTGTGAACGTGTGCACGCGCCTGTGTGTATGTGTTTACACAGACTGGAATACTGCGCCAGAGGAAGTGCGCCCGTTCCCCGTCTGCGCGTCCCGACTTCCTGCTCTGAGCAGGCAGGAGAGAGAAAAGCTGCGGATCCGCTTTCAGACAGCGGGGCAGCAACAGCAGCAGCATGGAGCCCCAACACACCTCGCACACACCGCTTTAAAGACACAAACCCACACATCGCACACGGACAGAGGAGCAGCCACAGCTAGGTAGGTGCCATATTTCCTCCTATGGGCAACTTTCTGAAGTTATGTGTCTGAGCACATTTGGGCGTAATAGAAAGACAGAAACGAGCTCGCGTTAGCTGTTGGTGTATCTGCTGAAGTCCTGTAACGGTCAGACAGTCACTGTCAACTTGAAATCCGACTAAAGTCGCGCGTAAAGTTGTGCGTAACGAGGTAAAGCTGTGCGTAAAAATGTGTTAAAGCTGCGGTTTTAGCACTCTCTGCTTTGGAATCAAAACTGACCCCGCTGATGGGAGCTACATTTGGGGGTAAAGAAAAGGATTAAAAGAGGTTAGAGTGGCGGCTGCTGTGGAAAAAATCAGCCGTGGCTCCTTTAAAAATCTAGTAGTAGAATTTCTGGTTTGTCTGGACCTCGCAGACTAATTGCCATGCGCTTCCGGATAGAAGCTGGCAGCAGACAACATCTTGAAAATGAGTCACTGGTGCAAAAACAAAGAACCGTTTGAGTTCCAGCAGAAACCCCTGCTCTCTTTCCACAGACATACACTCTCACACACAGACATACTTCCAAAAATAAGAAATACACAGCCTAAAGAAAATGGATAGATTCATATGTGGGTTTTGGTTTGTTTCTGCTGGACTGAAGAGCCCCCAGAAGACACTGGGAGAAAATCCCATGGATAAACATTTGCAGTAGGAGAATTTTGATGTACAGATCTTCCATGACTTGTGAGCTTGCACAAGAAGAGGGAGTTTATGGACAAGCAAATTTTAAGCACTGAAACAGCGGACCAGTGCTCCAGACTGCTTTTATTCTGAAATTCCAAATAAATCAGCAGTTTTTGTGGCTTTGTTTATCTCCACAACAGACTTGGAGAGTATAGATCAGAAAGTTTGACACCGTGGCATACATGTATACCCCATATAACAGATCTATATAGAAGTATAGACCGTGTGTGTGTGTGTGTGTGTTCGTTCCCAGTGGGTCTCTGTGACAGGAAGTCCTGGATAGGAAAGGTCTCTCACCGGGAATGACGCCCCTGAAACTGAATGACAGGAAGTCCTCGTTTAGACAGACGGACATCAGTACAGTTCTTCCATCACTTCACACACACACACATTCAGGAAATAGGAAGTGAGAACACGCTTGGTTGTGTGTGTGTGTGTGTGTTCACGATGATGGGTCATTGTTTGCACCAAATGCACTTTCACCCCCTACCCCCCTTTTGCTGGTTGGTTTCCTTTCAGAAAGACACAAAGGGAAAGGTGTACGTTGTATTTTTAGATCGAATCAGTAGTTGATTATTCTGAATATTAGCGGTTATTTGTTGTTTTTCGTTTCGCAGTGTGCAGCTCAGGCACTGTAATTTAATTTATTTGACAAAGGAGGCAGGGAGCGACAGGCAGACACCCACAGGTAAACATGTCAGTTAAAAACCCAGGCTTGCCTTGGCAGAAGGTCACTGACCACATCCTGTTTTATCACCATGGGAACATCCAAAAACCAACCAACCAAATGTATGAACCTCTCTCTCTCGTTCTCTCTGTGTCACACACGTGATACTAGAGCTCATGCACACATGCGAAATAACAAGAAGCACAAAGAGCAGTGTCGGAGTTTGTTTTTGGAAATTGTTTTGCATCTTAAAACAAAACTGAAAAATGATCAAAGAGCTCTTTTCAGAAATTGTAACACTAGTGATCCACCCCAACATGTCCTGTAACACACACACTTCCACACACACACAAGTAGCGGGAGGAAGTAGCAAAGAACACAAACCAGTACCCACAGACACATGGTTTACATATCTCACACTAATCAACTGTAAGCGAAAGTAATCCAAGTAAATACGAACAGAGCTAACCACTGTTGGCTTTCTGATCATTTAAGATTGACAATAATGGAAGATTTTGGCAAGAAAATGACCTTTAATGCAGCAAATAATTTTTCATACCCCGTGTATAAATCTTCTGGGTGTGTCATTAAAGCATAAATAACCAAATAATGGGCTGATTTTCATTTCAAATGGAAATGCATGGGTGACCGCCAGCTTTTGTGCATCAATATAGAATGGAAATGTTTTATTTTTGTGATGCAAAGCACCGGGTAATAATTCAACATACACTGACAGTTTCCCCAAGTGTGTTATTTTGCTTTTTGAGGAGGACCAACACATGGGGGGGGATGACGTGTTCCCCTTGAAAGTTACCCGTATGCCTTGATAAACATCCATATTCACAGATGACCGTTGCATGTCTGTTCTAAAAGCTCTTTTATTACTCTGTTATTCAAAGGTTGAGTTATTTGAACATGTGTTAAACATGTTTGAACCAGAAGAAGGATCAGCATACACTTTTGTTTTGATGCCAACAGTCTTTCTCTTCTCCACCCACCAACTACCCTTTTCCTTTCTTTTTATGATGTCCTCTTTCACACTTGAGTCTCGGAAAGATTAAAATCTATAATCTTTTAAGGACTCTGGATGACTTGCATGTATTGTGATGTACTTTAAGTACGGTTTTCCACAAAAGTTAACCCGCTGCGTGAAATGCAAATGCGAACTTTGAATGTGATGCCATCAACAATGTCCAGATATATCTTTGAAGCACAGCAACATTTATCAGTAAAAGGGATCAGCTGACTTGCAAATATTTTTATTTACATTTTACACAGCACCCCATTCTTCAATTAGATTGTTTTTCCAAGTTCAAGGTTCTCATTTATTTAAGTTCACTTGGAATGGTGTATTGTATTTCTAATAAAAGTGAGCTTTAAAGCTGCATTAATCAATATTTTTATGACACCAAATTAACATTATTAATATAAAATTAATATTTGTAATGCACAGAGTGTCACAAATTCTATCAGCCAACTGTGCAGTTTATAAGAAGACCTTTTAATGTCTTTTATATGGCAGCCCTGGAAGTCAAATGCAGTGCAACTTTAGGAAACACCAGCAAATAGAAAAATCCTGCAGTATTTTTTTTTTAATTGTTTTTTGTTTGTGAGTTTATTTCTTGAGTTGCAGTGCATTTGACCTCTCAGGGCCACCATAGTTTGAGCTCATTGTTTTGGTTTAGCTCATCGTAGCATGTTGAAGCTAAAGAACTAGATATTTCATTCTAAAGGGACTAAGAGCTGGATGGGCTTTTTTTGTAATCAAATGTTTGTCTTTAGACAAACATAAACATGTATTATTAAAAACTACAATAAAGAACCAACTCATCCAGTAAAAAAAGGACAAAAGAAAAAACAGGTCCTGAATGAGGCAAGAGAGAAGAGAAAGGGGGAGATGAAGATGACAAGACTTGGGCCCAAGTCATATCAGATCTTAAGAAGCTTCTCGGATGAGAGGTGAAACGTCTTCAAGCAACTTAAAGAAGTCCAGACACTTTTCTTTACAAGCTCCTTTGACTATCAGATCTTAAGTTTAACTGTGAATTCATGGAGTAAAAAAATGGCCTGTATTTATATAGCGCTTTAATAGTCCCTAAGGACCCCAAAGCGCTTTACATATCCAGTCATCCACCCATTCACACACACATTCACACACTGGTGATGGCAGCTACATTGTAACCACAGCCACCCAGAGTTGTTAGCTATTACAACAGAAGCCGCTTTAAGTTGTAGACTTGTAATGCACCAGCAAGGAGAACACTTCCTATCAGCATCATAACTTCCAGAGATTCATGTGTGACATGATTTTACTCGTCCAACAGTTGACATGTGAATGTTCTGGTACAGATTCAACTATAGAAGAGATGCGCTCTTCCTGATTTGTGCAGTAAAGAATTTATTGTCACTCTACACATGTACAAAGAGATACAGAAGCAACCCCTGCAAAAGAATATAGGCCATTCCAGATTGACTGTTTCTCCTGATCTGATTTTTTTACTGCAGTTCACCTGTGTCTTTGGTGTCCCCGTTCCCTCCCCATCATCATGGAGAGCTCCATCACACTCTGGCAGTTCTTGCTGCAGCTGCTGCTCGACCAAAGCCACAAACATCTTATCTGCTGGACATCCAATGATGGCGAGTTCAAGCTGCTCAAGTCAGAGGAAGTGGCCAAGCTGTGGGGCCTGCGCAAGAACAAGACCAACATGAACTATGACAAGCTGAGCAGAGCACTGCGCTACTACTATGACAAGGTACACAACTTATATATCTAAGCTACACAACATTGAAGTGGTTTGTCTCCTCAGTTGTAATGAACTGCACATCTCATCGTGATTCTCCTGCAGAACATCATCAAGAAGGTGATCGGTCAGAAGTTTGTCTACAAGTTTGTGTCGTTCCCTGAGATTCTGAAGATGGACCCTGCACTGGTGGAGTCAGGTCGCAGCAGTGAGGAAAGCGGGGGCACCGCATCGGAACCCGAGGCTGAAGATGAGGATGGGGGTGAGAGGAACCAGTACCTCCACTCCGGCCTGTACTCCTCCTTCAAGATCAGCTCCCTGCACCACTCCTTAGAGCAGCACCGGCCAATCAAGACAGAGCCCAGATCCGATCGTCCGGATGACGGCTCCTCTGTCATCCGATTCATGACCCACCGTGGCCACTCCTCGCTCCCCTCCACCCCACCCCCATCCTCAGCCGAGAACTCCCATTCCTCCAGGCCGTCTCCTCAGCTGGCCCGCTCTTCCTCATCCTCATCCTCCTCCCCTCCGCAAAGCCCCACCCATATGCTAGTGAGAGGGGGAGTCCAGAGCACAGATGCGGATGAATTGGAGCCCAGCGCACAACCTCTAAACCTGTCATCTGGTCAGAGAGACAGGGAGAGGTTACAGAGCACGACAACACCAGAAAGGAGGGGACTGGCCAATAGTACGCCTCTAAAAGGAAGAAAACCGAAAGGCTTGGAAATCTCCGCCCCTTCACATCTCTTGACAGGAAGTGACCTTGTCTCACTTGCCCTCAACAGCCCAGCTCTGCCATCTGGGTCCCTGACCTCAGCCTTCTTCACAGCACAGGTACAACGTGACACATTACACACTTGTTATACACACATTCATGCTTCCAGAAATGCAGTAGGTAATAGGTGAGGAATGAGGAGATGAGGGTCAGACAAGAGAGAAAGAAGAGATTTTTGGATGAGGAAAGTCAGACAGGGAGGAGATGGAAAGAGGTGAGCGGAAAGAAAAGGAGGAAGGGAGGGAGGGAGGAGGTTCATAAGTGAAGCCATATGTTCATGCAGCTTCCGATTCACTGGCAACAACACACTGACCAAACCAGGACAGTCTGACTACATTCAGGCATTCGGCGAACGCTCTTATCCAGACTGACTAATCATACACTGCTGTGCATACATCACTGATGGAAAATAAAAGTATAGGCTGACCTGTTCACTCATTATTTCAAAAGTTGAGTTGCGTTCATGTGCACACTTATTTAATATTAGTATGTATAACCCACTTTCACCCACGGGAACACATGGGAATTTTAATAAAAAGTCTGGAACTTTTTAAAGACCTCGTTCCCCCCTTTTTCACTTCCTGGATCACAACCAGAATAGAACTGTGAGAAACAAGTTTATGGTGTTTGCTTTTTTTTTTCTTTTTTTTTCAAATTTCGTAGGTTGTGGTTGGTAAAGAAGCAAAAATCCATTAAATCATGCGCCACAAACAATCTTAATCTAGTTCAGTGGACCGAACATCAATAAATGGTTTATAACAAGGTTCATAAGACAGCTTTCAGTGGTAAAACAAAAGACATTTGAGGTCCTGGAATTACCAGACAGATCAATGGCAGGCAATCAAGTAAAGGTCATCAGCTAAAAACCATAAGTATACAGCCGTCTGCAGTCTAGCATTGCTGAAAGTGTAACTGTACTGACAGTGGGAACACAAAAGCATTCCTTCACCTTTTACAGACTGTTGAAGAAAAGAAAACCAAACTGCTCTTATATATCTCAGAAAGCCAAGACACAAAGTAGATGTCATGAATTTTGCATGAGTGGGGCTTCCTGGTCTGCATGGAGACAGTCTGCCAAGTCGGTTTGAGATCACTAGAGGGCACACTTGGCTTTGAGCTCTGGGTGAGACTGACTGACACGACAGCCTCGCCGCTGACTGCGAACAGCTCCCTGGATGTGCTGCCAGAATAAACACCATCATCTATTTCTTGGTGTATTTATTCCCTGACATTTCATTTGGGGTTTTGTCTATGTAGACTCCGTCTGGTCTGCTGCTCACTCCCAGCCCTCTGCTCTCCAATATCCAATTCTGGTCCAGCCTCAGTCCAGTGGGACCCCTGAGCCCTGCCCAACTGCAGAGCCACGCGCCCCTCTTCCAGGTAACAGTCATTTATTTTTATTTCCATGCATGTGCATGGGCTGTCTTCAGCAGCTGCAGATATTTGCCAAGCCTCTGTTAAATCTAAAAATATCTTAACTTCAGGAACGGACCACAGGTTCGAGCTACATTGTTAAAAGTTGATTTGATTTTAACTTGATTCAGTTTTGTTTACCACCAGGTTACAAAACAACTCAAGGTATTGGAAAGCAAAGATCAAAATATTAGACAGAGAACCCCAAATGATCCTCTGTGAGCAGCATTTGGCAACAGTGGGGATAAAGAACCCACCTCCAAGAGGAAGTGGTTGCCAGCAGAACCAAGGAGGGAGAGCATGTCTGCTGCATTCTTACACTTACACTGATTACATTGGTTTTGTCACTGATGGTTATTCAGCAAAAACTACACTTTTTCTACTGTAAATAAACGATGGATGTACTTCCCAGGGGGACTGCATTGGCTAGAAAAACAAGTATTTATCCCTGCAGAAGATATCAAAATAATGATTGTTACAGAATGATGTTCATTTTGTAAATTGTGGTCAAACAGACACAAAGCAGGTTATGACTGTATGGCCACGAAGTGTGAAATTAAATGACACTGCACAATTCCTCAGGTTGCCTCACTCATCATGTTGAGACCTGTTAAAATGCTCAGCTGGAGGCTTCAAGATGCTACTTCTAACCATGATGAACTCATCTTTTACATACAGTCTATGTCTTCACCTAAAACCAACAGAAAATGTTTGGCAGTTTCTACTTGATGAAGACATGGAAAGATAAATGTCTTCATCTTTAAGTGTAGTGATGTGTTCTTTCTGGGATAGTGGCACGGTTGCCCCTCCGTTGGTCTTCCTTGGTCTCTTGTGCTCTGGGGGCCTCTGGATGTCTGGAGCCTGGATCTCCTCCATACCTGCTTCATGCCCTGGAGGACGGGGCTATGGCTCCCCACACTCTAGCAGATCATTACATGAAGGAACCTTTTAAATACAAGCACGCTCATGCTCACAGGTGTACACACGGGTGCTCACACACACAAACTACACCCTTTTTGGCTCCTACCTCAAAGAACACACACATATATATATATATATATATATATATATATATATATATATATATATATATATATATATATATATATATACACAGAGTATCGCAATGGTGTTGTGTTTATTATATTGCTGTTTTTGTTTGCTTGTTTTCTCTTTTTTTTCTGTCAACAGGTGATCCAGGTGATATATATAAAAATATGTATCCCCCCCCCCTTTTCTTTGCCCTTTTCTTTGCCCTTCATCACTATTCCTCTTCCCCGCTGTCTTTGTTTCCCTCCCTCCCCCCGGTCATGTCTGTCCCGTGTGTAACAACTGAAAATAAAATAAATAATAATAACAACAAAGGTCAATCCAATGGACCAATACGGCAAGGCAGGGATGGTCTACTTAGTAAAGTAATTCTGTTGGGCTTCTCTCTTTGCCTTCAGACAATAATTCTGATGGCAAAAGAACCAAACGGGACAGGCGGCAAAAAAAAAAAGAAAAAAAAAAAAAGAAAGTGTAGTGATGTACCCATAAACTATCTCAGTTTACACAAACTGCTCTTTATAGTCATTTCATATGGCATTGAGACAAGCAGTTGCAGTTGTTTTCTCACATAATGTGTGTGAGGTGTGTGTGTGATTCACTTTATGCCAAGGGTTTCAAAATAAGCTGCAGATGTTTCCGTTTTGGTGTGGACAAGAAAAGGGGGCAACTTCCTGTTGTCTAGGGGGAAAAGAGAGTGTTGGTTGGTTAGGAGTCTCTCCCACCCAAGTCAGCTCTCACACACACTACAACAAATAAACTTTTAAACCAAGCATCAAATACACAGTTTTAGTCCTCAGAACAGGATTTGGTCCCAGTGTCGTCCTCACAATGTCTCGAAACCTGAAGCACTTCCTCCAGCAGATTGTTTAGACATTGGCATGAAACAATTTTTACGCTGACTTATACATTAGTCTGTTATATACTTACATAGTAATGTTAGTATATAACAGACTAATGTATGAGTCAGCGTAAAGCCACAAATAAAAACGATATGCTTTAAAGGTGATTTGATTTTTTGTGATTTGCTCGTAAAAGCATGCAGAAGAACAAAAAGAAATGACTGAAGGAAAAGTAACAAATGACTCTAAAACTATCGAGTTTATCTTTCTTCTTCACTTTTAGTGACTGTTAATAGAGTATGTGTTTTCATTTTAATTTATATCCATGGAAAACACTGAAGGGCCTGTTGGGTCAGGAGACTATTTTGTCATTCACACAAACAACACAACAAATACAAAAATCCAGTTTTTTCTTCTCCTTCTGCAGTTCCCCACACTGCTGAACGGACCCATCCCTGTGCCTTTGCCCGCTATGGACACCACCTCTCCTCTGCTGCTGTCCTCCAGCTCCCACAAGTCTTGATGCCAGCCTACGATAACAGGGAAATGGGCCGGACCACATTAACACTGAACCGGCGCCCATTAAACGAAGATGAACCGCCGAGGATTTGGACTCGCTCTGTTACACTTTAAATCCAACACCTGTTGCTTTGTATTGATTATAGAAGAAACAGGAGCTTATCTGAAACTTTGCTCTCTGAGAAAGAGCATCTGCATTGGCCCCTTTTTCATGTTTACTTGCTTTAACATGTGTTTGGCGTTTTCATTCCTTCAGGACAGAAATCTTTGAACTTTTTTCAAGCAAAGAATCTGAGTGAAGGCCAGACCTCATCACACTTCTCATGTCATTTTTTTTTTTATCAGTCTCACTTTGTCTAAGCTTCAGTGATGCAGACCAGCTGAAATATAATACTGCTTTTCCCCCCTTGCATTAACTAAACTCAGTATCCACATTCCTAATTAGTGTACACCACAGTGTCAGAGGCTAGTCTTAATAGATTCATACCAGCAGCTTAAAGAAAGCACAGAAATATACTTTCCTATTGAGAGTTAGTGTTACATGCCAGGATTGTTGGCACTCCCGCGTATGTGTGCAGAAAATGAAGCTAGAGCCAGACAGTTAAATGTTTAGCTCTGCTTATTCACAAGGTAATAAAATCCAAGTACTTGAAAGCTCATTCATGAAAGATTTATCTGTAAATAAACTGACCTGTAACCCAGAAAATCACTGACATAGAAGCTCATCTGGATTATGATTCATCACAATTCACAGGTTATTGTAATGTGTAAAGTACGCAAAGTAAGTACTTACTTGGCTGAACTGTGTGAACAAGAACTGAAATTCACTAAAAAGTCAAGGACGTTTACAGTCCTATCATGTTAATTGTTAATGAATCCCAATAGATTAAAATCTGACCAGTGTTCTAGGAGGAGTGGTTCTTCTGAAAATTGGACAAGGCATCCATGAAATCTCAAACATAGTCTTGACTTTGACCTTGAGCACAGTTTGGGTGACGACCCATTAAGTGAATACTGTGTGCAGGTTCGAGTCAGCTCTGACCAATACTCCAGGAGGAGTAGCGATCCTTGTGAATTGTGGACAGATTTGTATTATTGTAGGGTCTCTACCTTACAACATAAAGCACCTTCAGGCGAAATCTTATTAATACCAAGAGAAGAGTCACAGCCTAAACCCTAAAATCACAACTTAAAGTTTCAACACACTTTTTGTGTGTGTGGATTAAAACCTTAGTGATTTAATCACTAGTAAGCTTTAGTAATGGATTTTGTAACCTTTGAAACAGTCAATGAACTGTTCTAGCTTAATGTTTACTGCACATATATGAAAGGATCAGTCTTTGAATTCATCAAAATTTGATCAAAAGGGGACCATAACTGGAGAATTTGACGCTACAGGCTACATAGGCCAGTAAAGAAAACTTGCTACAACAGCGAGCAAGTCGTGAATGAAGATGATACAGCTTTTTTTCCCCTTCTTCCTGTGCTAAACCTTCCTTTTAATATACCAAATCTCCAAATGTTCACATTTTTTGGATGTTGCAGGTCTCAGGATTTTTATTTTTTTTTATTAAACACAATAAAAAAGTCTTTGAGCCGGACATGTGACCACATGACAAGGGACCTTCACTGACTCCTAGCAGAACTCCTGCTAGCCAGAGTGCTACAATGCTGTGGAAGTCATTATTTCCTGTATAATATCTTGTATTTTTTCAAATGCACTGTAATTTTTTTAACCTTCTACCAGCTGTGCCTTTCTCAATATGTAAGATTTATGTAAATGTGTTTAGCTTAAGTTTGACATTTAAAGTCAAAATTGCACAAAGAATTTGTTTTTTTGTTTTAATGGTTTGTTTTTGTTTGTTTTTTTAGAGAAATGAATAGAACTGTATTCTCAGTGATTTGCTTGTTTTCTGCATTCTTTAAATAAATGTTACATTTTTTTGAAATAGAATTATTATAGTACTTTTTTTAAAAGTTACAATTAACTATCGGGTAGCGTGGTGGTGCGGTGATTAGCACTGTAGCAACAAGAAGGTCCTGGGATAGATGAATGGATGGATGGAAAACAAAGAATGACTGCTACACAGAGCTTTTAGGAAACTGTTTAAATTTACTTTCCATGGTTATGAGAAATAAATAGTTCCAGTAAAAAGAGTCACACACCAACTGTTCACCGGCAGCTCAGTGTTTCAGAGAGGTCGAGTTCACAACACAGCAGGCCTTCCATGCATCAGGCTCACATACACACACACGTTCAGACGTGTTCACGGAAAAATACATCAGTCACACATTTTGAAAAAGTACAGTTTTACAATGATAAATATTTTAGCTGTTATCGAAATCTCCTTTTGTGCATGTTACTGCTGTTCGTGTACACAAATGTCCTATTAACAGGAACAGTTTGCAGTTTACGGAGAAATAATCCTGCATCTTTCAGTCTGATCGAAGGAAAATGGAAATCAATAACTTCTGAAAAACAAAAACTATTCTAGTGAAGCATCCAAGCATGCAGTATAAGAAAGCTACTTTATTTTAAAGGGACATGTTTTGGGTCGATGTAATACAGGAAATCTACCATTAATATAATGACATTTTCCTGGGAACACAATAATTTATACATTATTCTAAATATAAACTGGTTACAGTATATTTTCTTTACAGTATATGTGTTGTCACAGTTTGTGTTGAGCTCTTGAACATGATAATGTCCCCCTTATAAGGAAAGCTATCTAAGAGTTATCTACAGGATTATTAAACTGTTAGCTGCAAACTGTGTTAGTTTAGTTTACTCCATTAATGCTTTCATATAGTAATTTATCAAGAATTAGTTGTGCCTCGAGCACTTCTATAGCATTTTTCTACCCAATCAGTATCTGAAAGAGAAATCTCTACTGTAGACATTTAAAAAAGAAAAAAAAGAGCGTAAATACAAAACTTTCATTAAGATGTCGACCAAAAGAACTGCAGTAACAGGAAAACCTCCATCAGATCATCTTACATGTGATGTTCAAAGCACCCTGGTATTTAGTTGCACAAGATTAACCACTGCAGTCAGGTCTGTTTTGCTACTGTGAGTGCAGGTGTTCATTGACGTTTTACGTAATTCTTCTGCGTGTGACTTTTATGCTGCCACAAAAATGTAATGTTTACTATTAATCCTTTAAGGAAATGGTTTGACATTTCGAGAAACATGCTTGTGTGCCCCAAGTAAGATGACAAAGCTGACACCACTCTTGGGCTTGCACACTGAGCTAAAATTCCCAACACCTGTAAAAAAACATTTTGGTTTTTACAGGTGATCATGTTTTTCACTTAAACGGTAAAATAAAGCAGAATGCGTTGATTTGTCAGCTTTGTAGGTGTGGACAAATGTTACAGAGTTAAGCTCGCCATTTCAAACTCTTTTCAGTCTCTTTGCTAACCCAACCAAAGCTGAAGCTTCACATTTAGCATGACATCAATCTTCTCATGTAACCATTTCCAATGAAGATCAGCCAAAGTCTGGACCACGAGTGATTACACCTACACTGGTCCATGGCAAAAAGAAAAGTGCATACACAACTAAAATAAGCCAGGGATGCAAAGCACACCAGTGAACATTTATAAGAGGGTGATTTGAGGAGGTCTTCCCTTTGTTTCAGTAAACATATAATCAAAAGCAAGACTTCTCAACAGGCTTTATCATCTGTAGCATCACTGTTGGTTGCAAACAACATAGCGGGCAAATGTAAAAATTTCAATTTGAAATGTCTTTTTTTTGTACAAATACTGAAAGAGCAGTGGTTGTTCAAAGGCAACCCTCATTGCCTTTGAACAGCCCTCCCCATCCCCACTATCCCACCCCCCCAGCTCTGAGAACATGCCACACTGACACTGCTGTTTCACAAGGAGAGGTCACAGACACAGAGAACACATCCTAATACTGTTGGGTAAACTTGGCCAAGCGAGGCTCCTGTCCCTGATTCCAAAAGAAAAAAATAAAACAAAATAACAAACTGAAACAGACCAAAAACAAAATACACGCACACACGAAGTGCAAGTTAAACACAAAGAATTACTGCAGTGACATCTCCGAATGTACACAAAGCAAGAAAGTGTAGTTTGCATTTATCTTAAAAAAACAAAAAACAAAACACACACAAAAGAAAACAAAAGAAACAAAGCATTGAAATCCTGGCAGCTCTGTGAGAGGTTTTAGGGAAGGCTTGCTGGCTTCCTGTGGGAGTCACATGACTTCCTTTTCAGCTCCAGTATTCCTCTTCTTTCATCTGCTTGCCTCCCCTCCCGTCACACCTCAGTTTTGGTCCCGTTGGTGAGCAACAGTGGTCAAAAAGAAGCAAGGGGTGGATGTTCTCATGTAGACCATGTAGCTCTGCGTGTGCTTCTTTCACCCCCCAGCTGTCAGTCCACTCATAGTCACGCTCTCTGATTTTCAGTTTAACCCCAGAGGGCAGCGGGTCTTCTGCAAGTCCATCCTAAATGTTTTTGGAAAAATGACAACCAACACCATCTAGTGTTTCTGGAAATGTTGTAGAGTTCAGTCACGGAAGCTCGAAGAAAAACAAAACATAATCTCCAAATATATATGTATATAGAGATATACATATTTTTAAAAAAGAAGCTTTCGATCTCCAAGGACGACAACAACAAGAACAACAACTTGGGTCACAGCATCGACATCAACATCAGTTGACTCATGAGAAGCCGGAGGATCGTTGTCAGGAGAACAATAGTAACCTTACTGACTGCTCAACTGTGCATGGCATCCCGAGTTCACATTGTGCAAACACACACACACACACGCCTCCGCGCAGACACACACTGTGTGTTAAATACAGACAGTAGTAGTTTAGCAGCAAAAAAAAGTTCAACCTCACCCATCCCCCCCGCCCCCAATAAATAAACAGTCACCAAATAGATTCAACTCAGAGTCACTCGCTCAGATTGAGTGTTTGCGTGCGTGTGTGTGTAGTTAAATGGGTGGTGTGGGTGTCACTCCGAGGGGTGGTGGGCTCATGCAAGAGGCTGCTGGGAGGTGTAGATGAAGTGGGGCGTCTTCTTCATGAAACACTAGAACAGCATGCTTTGCCTCCTGTTGATCTTGCTGTTACCTGAAAGAAAAAAAAAATACAACATGTAAAATACATCACCCATAATGCCTTAGGTTTACGCCATAGACCGCGGGTGTTCCTCATTCAGAACTGCACTTTCTGTGTGTGTGTGTGTGTGTGTGTGTGTGCGTGTGTACGCACGCATTTAGGCAATTCTAGGATGCTAGAACAGTCTTAGTTAACAGATGCATTTTCATCATAAATAAATGATAGCAATAAAGCATTTTAATGTTCACATTTAAATTGTAAGGATGGTTGACTCCACAGTGAGGTCACCGAACAGTTTATGAACTACTTTTCTGAAGTCTCGAGGTTGAGATCAATGCTGATGCCTTCTTCGTCTTTTGAAACCAGATTCGAACATGTTTGAATGAGAGAGTGGAGAGAGTGGAGCTGATCAGCTTAGCTCTTGGTGCATTTGATCTTCGATATATTATTTAGCTATTTTTGGACAGGACAAAATGTAAGGACAAAGGTGGAAAACTAAATGGTTGACTCTTTAGAGTGGCTGTTGCTACAACTGCATGCTGAACAGAGGATGAGTTCTTTAGAATCCATGGACCATAATTAAAAAAAAAAAATAAATCAGCATCATGTTAATTAAAAAGCACTTGAAAATGTAATTGAGACCATGATTTCATTTCTTCATTGAATGATCTAAAAAAGCCGAGTTGGTTAAACATTTGGATTCTCCACCTACCTGACTCTGGATACGAGGAGTTCCTGTAGCCTGGGTCTCTCTGCAGCTGCACTTCTTTCAATGTGAATATCGATACACCTGAAACACAGTGGAGAGGTTCAGTTACTCCAACGAGTAACAGAAAAGATAAAAGAATCGAGAACCAAAGCCTCTGAAAGACAGCAGCTTTATTATCAAAGGTGTGTGTGCTCACTCTCAGGCAGTGTGTGGACTCTCATCCCAAGCTGCCTGAAATAGGAATGCTTCATTGCCTCATCAGCTGAAATTCTCTTCTTGGATTCGTACTGCGGAGACAGAAACAGGAAACGATAAGGATCTTGTGACTTTATCAAAAAACGCATCAGTGCAGCAATCAGGGAATTCACAGAGATATACATTAGAAAAGCGAACAAGAAGAAGTTCGGTACTGTGCCTCCTGCTGTCATCATAAAGGAATTCATTACTAAAATAAATCTAGTGACTAGTGATGCAAAGCTGAAGCTTTGCCATTACAGAAACACACAAACGTAAACACGTCAGCCTTTTTTCATATCCAGCAGATGGGAAGAGAAATGACAGGCAACAAACAACGGCAGTCAGATATGAACTGGTGATACTGTGGTTCACGGTTGGTGCCTTAAACTAGTTAGATTATTTTTCATTAGTTCAGAGTCCTTTGTTTGCTAGTAGACTTAGACTCTGAAAACTACTAGCAGACTAAAAGTAAACATATACAGGCAAGCTGGTTCTTCCATGCAACCTATGGGAAACCTGCCAGCACCCATAGCAAACACAAAGAGGCATTTAATGCAGCACCGTACACCTCTTTGCAACAATACCTTGGGACTCTCTGCAACCACTAGTAACCATTCACTAACCCATTGAGCAATACACTTCTTTTTTTTTTTTAAATTTTACCTGGCAACTTGTGGTTGCCGGGTGTTGGGGTGGGGTGTCGCTCTGTGTGACTGGGGCTTAAGTTACACCAAACCACTGATGATATTCATGTACATCTCACTATTTTTTGAGTAACTAAATCAGTTTTTAAAAAGCTGGGTGTGAATGGTTTAATAGGAGCATTTAACAGAACTCAGTTTTGACCAGCTGTTATTATTTAACCAAAGGATTGCATAAGACAAAGAAAACTAGGAATATCAGTGCAATATATATACAACTACTTATACAGTATTGTGATTACTGTGACAGTAAAGACTCACTCTGAGGAATGACAGCAGCAGCTCGATGCCTTCACTGTCTAACCTAAAGAAGACAAAAAGAAGAGAACAGTTTGGGCTGATGGGAATCTAGGCGCTCATGGGAGGAAGGAAGTGGACAGACCTCTGTAAATGTTTTACAGGATTTCCTGCCTGCAGCAGGCATACACACACAGACACAAACACGCACACACACACGCGCGCGCTCAAGAATATATATCAATTATATAAATGCAAAGGGGCAAATGAGGAAAAACAGATCCCACGTGCGAGCGGTACCTGGGGGCATGATTGATGATTGGCTGGGGTTTGTATTTGGGGAAGTTGTAGGATTTAAACTCTTCGATAGAAGAGATTCCTGGCCAGTTCTCCTCTGTAGGTGTTCCTGAAGTCACACAGTCACACATAGGTTGCCATGTTCAATTAAGCAGGTAATAACATGTGGTGAAACGTCTGAGTTGTTAAAGAGATCTGATCTTGCAGAAAATGCTCACCCAGTAGCCTGAAGATGAGGTGGAGCTCGTCTTCAACGGTGGAGCCGGGGAACAGAGGCCGACCTGCAGCCATCTCATAGAATATACATCCAACACCCCTGGAGACACACAAACATGCAATTTCACACAATAAATGAGTGAGTGGGAGGTGGGGTTAACAGTTTTCAAGCTGAGAATAATTTGAATTAAAAATGCTGAAGAGGTCTCATGATGAGGCTAACAGTTTTATATGACACAAAAATGTTATTAAAGTTGAGCATTACCTCTTCACGCATTCATTTAAACAGACAAAAGAGGAGTATGTGGTAATCATGGAAAACAGAGATCACTTCATGACTTTGGCTAACTGTAGGCATACTACTGGTTTGTTAGCCAAGATCTGAGGGTTGCAAAGAAGTAGTGAAACTGTAAGAGTGCAACAAAAACCACAAGCAAAACCTGTACAGTTTCCTTTAAAATCTTTTATTCTAAAGGTGCGCAGGTGTTCATTTCCGATTTCTCTCACACTTTTCACAGATTTACTGCTGCTTAGCAAGTAGTTGACAAGTGTCTGCAGACGAGTCATCGTTTTCCATACAAAGTATGGGTGACCACAGCAATCTGCTAGCGATCAAAGCCTTTGCAGGGGGGTATGTGTTGCAGTAACATGCCTCTTTGGGACCAATTTCACCTAGCAACTACAAGCAATCTCTAGCAACCACTAGCCAACCAGTTGCAGGATACACGTTTTTCCCTAGCAACCAGAGTAATTCATGACCAGCTGGTGTCTAGGCCTAACTAACTAAATAACTAGTTTAAGGCACCAACTGTGAACCACATTATCATCCTCAGTTCATACCTGACTGGTGTTTTGTTGACTGTCATTTACCTTCTTAAAGTTTTTTTTTTTTGCACCATGAAATTGAAAGAATAACTAGTAGTTACTGTAACGTCAGAGCCTACAGTATTCACATTCTTCCTACTTATGGCACCTTGCCTGTATAACCGTGCTTCTCCTTTAAAGTTTAGTTTTTCAAATCAGAGGTTGACAAAAACTTAGTTCTGGCTTCAGACATACATTATTTATTTATTCATACACAATCCAAAGCAAATGTAAAGCTGTTATCATCAGCAGCTGCAGTAAAAAGAATGAAATAAGAAGTGCAGTACAGTAGAGAGGGCTATTTAGTTAGGTCATAATTCCCTGTGGGTTTGTAACTACAAGGGACACGTGTCGCATTACCAGCAGCCATTTGATTCAGCATTTAATTAGTGATGATAGCAGTTTAAAACCATAAAAAGCATTATTTGTAGTTATTGTAAGCTACATACCACATATCGATCTGGGTTGAGTACTCAGAGGATCCCAGCAGAACATCAGGAGGTCGGTACCAAAGAGTCACCACCTCGTTGGAATAGGTTTTAGTTGGAACAGACTTGGCCCTGGCCAAACCTGCAAAGTCACCACAGACTCATAAGGATTTTTACACAACAAATCAGCATTATGTCTGTGAAGATCCTCTCCTGCTGGCCTTCCTCTTACCAAAATCAGCCAGTTTAAGTTCTCCTCTCTCATTGATGAGGAGGTTCTGTGGCTTCAGGTCCCTGTGGAGAACTTTCCTTTTGTGACAGTATGACAGCCCTCGCAATATCTGGAACAGGAAGATCTGGAAAGGTATTTTTAAATGGCTTGATGTTATTAATAAGTCAGCTCATGTTTTCATTACTTATGTTTATGCTTTTCTGATCTAATTTGCCTAATGTGATGGAAATACAAACAGAAGAAAAGACCAAAAGATGCTTTTAGACTCTTGGGAGAATTTATATGGAAAAATTGACACAACAATTTAATCTCTGTTAGACACACAGAAAATATAACAAAGCTGGAAGGGTTGAAAAAAAGAGTTTACTTTACATAGCATGAGGAAAAAAACCCATCATCCTCACCTTCACATTATGCATACTCATTATGTTTCCACAGTCGTCCATGTACTGCTTCAGGTCTTTGTCCTTCAAGAAGAGGTGGCACCATTAGACAGGACGTACATGTACAAAAAGTCTATAAACGGATTACTTTAGAGACCATTCTTTCACATTTCACACAGATTTCACCCATTTTTTCTTTTTTTGTTTCTCTGTCATTCAACAAATCCACTCTGAGTCTTACCAGGTACTCAAAGACGAGTGTGAGGCTCTTGTCAGTGTGAACGATGTCATGTAGCGTCACAATGTTGGCGTGTTTCAGGTCCTTCAATAATGACACTACAGACGCACAATGTTTACAAAGACAGAAACATTTAACATTTATATAATAAAACCTGACTCAGGAAAATGAAACACCAATTAAAAGGACAGTTCATAAAACAAAGGATTTTAAATCAGAATTTATTTTAGAGATAAGAAGGTTCAAAATGTAACATTCACACATTCGAGCAATCTCTCTCAGGGTGTCACGTCTTGTTGTAGTCAACTATGGCTGAGCTAAACTGCTAATTGAAAAAAAAAAAAAAAAAAAACTTGGATTCAACACTAGACTCCAGATGAAACACCAGAACTTTGATGTATCAAAGGACATAAAACCTGCTAACCTTCTCTGATGGCTGTGCAAGGGGCTCCTTCCTCATGCTCCAGCCGGATCTCCTTCAGCGCCACCAGGTTGTCAGTCAGTTTACTGCGTCCTTTAAACACTGTGGCGTAAGTTCCCTGAAAAGCAACACATTAATTTAATGGTAATACTGTATAGCAAAGTTACACTGTGAAGTGCATGTGGAAACTTGAGCCTTCCTCACCTCTCCCAGCTTGTCCAGTTTAATGTACGTCTCCAACTTTCCAAAACCAATCTCTGACTAAGGAAGAGAAGAAGAAAGAAGGCAGATTTAAGCATATTAATTGCATCTTAGGTTCACTCATTTCTGCAAACAGTCACTTGCAAACAAATGCAGTCTGCGTTCTGTTGACCATTCACATTTGAGCAGGCTTTGCAGGTGTTTTCCTGCTGCACCTGTAGCACCATCTTACTGTGTCCCCCGCCCCATTCAGAAAACCGAAGGTGTCTCAAATCTTTACATAACCCATCATGTACACTCAAACTTTAGTTATTTATAGCAGGTTTTTTTTGAATAATGTTGCAACAAAACCCACATCATACTTTTTCTTTTCAGAGGGAAAAACCCAAAGTTCACATGTGCAGGATATGATTTGGATCAAAGGTTTTCAAACTGTCAAGCAATTAAGGGCCCATTAGGATCACGTCCTATTCCAGTTTTATTCTAGACCCTTACAGAGTACCAGTGCATGAAGCGCAGTTAAAAATACTCTGTATTTATCTTATACTGATGCAGTTCATCCAGTCTGAAATGGGCTGTTTTAGCTCCTATCCCTTTAAGACAACAACATGTTTGAACATGACCATATTAGGTATATAACTTCTAAACAAAAGAGCCCAGAAGAGAGGAAAAAAAACACCTGGAGCCTCAAGCCCGAAGTATAGAGCTCACATTGATCACTCGCTAAAAAAAAAAAAATCTGTCCGTATTACATATAAATATTCAGTAATATTTATATATTTAGTAAAGACCCTTACACTTGGCTGGTGCAACAGAAAAAAAAAAGAATAGAGTCAAATCTTTTTCTCATAAATTGGACTGATATTTAATATTACGGGACCTTCAGAAGAAATAAATCAAAGCAGCCCACAGATCTCTCACAAACTCAGTAGCAAAATCATACACCCAGTCTCACCAACAAGTGTAGTTCCAAAGCACAAGAACAAGATTATCCCCTAAGAAACTAAGAATGAATAATGATACATATGAATATTTCATGTATGTATGCCCACAGTGCAGCATGAATCAAACATTTTCTATCATATCTGGTTTCTGACAGCATGTCTTCAGGGATTGACAAAAAAAACCCCAAAAAACAAGAAGAATCGATATCAAGAAGAACGAAAGGTGATTAATTATGAGTGTTTACCGTCTTTAAACCTTTTTATTTACATTTAATCTTTCAAACAACTTTCAAACTAAGTGGAATCTGGAGGCAAACTCACGATGACCACGAATCTCCCTGTCAGTGATGATAACCACACTGCAGCAGAGCATTATGATCTAATTTTATAGGCTACAAGTGTGAGGTGAGCGCATGTGACTACAGATTAATCCATCTTGGGCTTGTACCAGGAAAATCACCATGGAAACCCGGCACAGAGGGTGTCTGGTAACAGGACTGCTTGTGCCACAAAGCAGTAAAAGAACAGAGACAAACAGACACGCACGCGCACACACTCACCAGCGAGGCTCGGCGCGAACGTCGGCTGAGCGGTTGGTCGAAGGGTGGGCTGCTAAGCTGCAACTTCTCCAGGTAGCCGTCAGGGATTCGGATGTCAGCAGGCAGAGACAGGCGCTTGTTGAGGTCCTAAAACACACACACATATATATAAAGAAGTCTTTATCTAACGTTCCTGAAGAAACCGTAAAGTTAGCCTGTGTAATAAGATCACACATGTGCTGCTGACACTTGTTACGTGTCGTCTGTATGTTGTGTAGGGAATGTTTCAGCAGTGAGCAGCACAAGACAATGTACCCTGCAGAATCCACCCACATCCCTGCTGCTTCTAAAATAACTCGTCCTCTTCTCCTCCTACTCCCAGAGACGACAAAGATCAGGTCGATCACCATCTTATGGAAGGTGAAAATAAGAGGCGGCCTGTTGAAGTGTGACTGCTGGTAAAAAAACAACACCGTGATTACAACATGATTATAAAACTGTACCTGTGTTAAGCTCATACAGCCAATCTGCACTCACACTGCACAACTATCATCTAAAGTGTTCTGGATGTCAGATCATATCTATTCCAGGATCAAAGTCAAGAACACCACATCTGACACTGATGAGCTTACATAATGCTGATGGATGTAATGGGGAAAAAAAGGAAGAAAAAAACATTTAGTGGATTAAAAATACAGCGTGCATAGACTCTCCATCTGTGTACTTATCTTTAAAGTTTGGCCTCACCGCAAATAAATTATTCCCTCTCATGACAACAGCTTTTTGTCTTCTGAGACTGCTTGGAGAATAAGGTAGTATTACGAGTTCCCACAAAAGTCTTGTAAATCTTGTAAAAGGAAAATGTGTCCTCCATCAAGATGGTGTCAATATATGATAGTGTCATGAAAAAGAAAGTTTTACACAGGACTGCAGTTCTGTGAAAAACTAGGTACACGCTATAATACGGTAGCTTTTAGAACCATCTTTAGGAGCAATAAGCTGAAGTAATGGTTATCTGTATGACTTTATCAGTCTTTCACATCACTGTGGAGGAATTTCAGTCCACTCATTTACAACGCTGCTTCAGTGAACTGAGTTATGTGGGCATTTGTTCACACAAATCCCGCCACAGCATTTCAATCAGGTTGAAGTCTGGGTGTGATACATCACAGCGCCTCGATTCTTTACTTTTTTAGTCTGTTGTAGATTTGCTGTCATGCTCGGAATCATCGTTCTGCTGTGTGATTTCACGTGGGCCGAGGTTTAGCTGTTAGAAAGATGGCCTCACATTTTGATTCACAAGATCTGTCTAACCACACGACTACAATGGGAAGATTGGTGGTATTAACACAAAGGCACAAACTACCAAAATGTCTCCAGAGGTGCTCACAATTGATAATGATCTTTTTTTTTTAGTTGACCTGATTAGCAGCACCTGCCTGCTACCTACACTCTTATGGAAGTGGTAAACATGTACCTACAAAAAGTCCTGTGAAAATGTTTTTTCTTCCCATGAATGTATGCTTTCAGAATAATCTGTCAGTTTCTCAGCAACACTGTGAGCCAGTTGCTTGAAGCTTGGCAGCCTAGCCAAGGAAGACCCTATTAAACTGTGGTGAAGATGTGAATTGCTTTCTTAATGAGTGTAAGATAGGGCACTGATCCTGGGGAGGACTGCACTCTCCAAAAGCCAATATTCTAACCATTTGTCTGTCAGCAGAGTTATACAAAATTGATCAGGTCAAACTTAATGAAACTTGGTGGAGAGGCGGTGGAGTGTGGACAAAGGAACAGAACCAATTCATTCATTCTGAGATCTACAACACTCATTTTCAAACTGCGAGATATCTCATTGGCTAGTGCGATTTTTAGGTAGCTTTCTATTTAAACTATGCTGTGCATCTTCTTTAAGAATGAATCAACTCAAAGACTTTGTAGACTTCTGAAGCATCAGTTTAATGGGTTAAGAAAATTCCCATACTGCTTTTATAATATAGGAAACAGATTTTACCCAGGCATAGAGCTGGTTCACAAGTGAGAAAGTATAAGCCTGTTTATCTTTTACTAAGACCAGGTGACCGAGCTTTCGCTGTGCTCTTAACCTCTTTGCTGAGACAACTTTATGAAAGCCTCCGCCAGCAAAGAACCACAAGAAGAGCAGTGCGCTTACCCTCATGTAACGCGTATCTGCTGTCTTTGACCACATCCTCGATTTCCACTTATTTCATGCACAAACGAAACTAACATTTAAAAGGGGTGAAAAGCAGGTCAGTGTGCATGTGTATCTCTGTGAGAGGTAGCATACATCAGGGAAGGTGATAAGGTGGGTTCTGGCATATTTCACCATTGACCAGCAGGGGGCAGGGGGTCTCCAGGTGAATTCAGTCTTCCTTTCAAAATCAATCTTCCCCCAGATTAAAAAAAAACCAAACAAGTAAACATATCAAATATGTTTTATAGTGCACATAATCTATGGTAAAATCAGCATTTGCTTTAATTCTATTAGGAGAGAAGAGATTTTCTGTAACTTACTAGTGAGTAACACCATAACAGGTGCAGCTTTTTCTTGGAGTAAAAGGGTTCAAATGATTACAAAACCACTGAAAAATTAAACAACTAGAAGGCATAAAAATCCCCTGATAATCATGAGATCTGTTTTAATTCATCTCTCTCCCTCTTTTCTGTTTTTTTTTCTTATCTGAGCTTGTGTAAGGGACTAATTCTAATCTACCCTGGGTGACACCAATGCCAGTTTTTCATGTATAAATAACTTTCTTTGGGGTATTAAGAAAAAAAAAAGGGGGCGAAAGCTGAAAATATGAATGAGAAAATAAGGAGATTACTAACAGGAGTCATTTAAAATGATTATGCAACAAAATTGGCCTAATGCTTGTTTTTAATACATTTTATATTGTATTATAATTCACCCCTGTATTTGAAATGCTACAAGTACTACTCACTTATACATGTCACACAGTTGTTTAAAATAGCACAACATAATTGTATTCTTCTTTACAAGAAGAATAAAGGGGAGCATGCTCTCAAGTGGAGACAGCTGACATGAAGAAAATCACTGTGGTAACCAGCACAGATTATCTCGTCTCTTTACCAGCCTCTTCTTTTGTCCTCAGGGAGCAGGGCTGCTATCAGTATCATGACGCCCCGACTCAGAACCCATTAGCCAACAAACAATCTGTCCCAACCCCCTCCCAAATCACTTGAGGCAGTGGAGAAGACGAGCAGAAGGAGATGAGAGGAGGTGAAGCGTGGTATGTGGACTTGCAGCGTAAGCCGTTTTTACATGATTTACAGTGTGTGCATGTGTGTCGGGATTCTGCACGCCTCACCTCCATGGAGATTCGCCGGTGGACCCTGTTCCTCAGACAGACGCCCGTCGGAGACTGGACCTCGTCTGAAGACGTTCCTGATGCCTGATCACTCTCCCCGTCAGATCCCATCTTCAGATTTTCGTGGACAATATCTGAAAAATCAAGGATAGGGCACAAGAGGGCTTTAGATAAAAATCACACTGGAACTGCCAGATTAAGACGGTTTAGGAGTGATCCAGTCCGGCTAATGATTAATGCTGTTTGTAGAACAGACCTAAACTTACAAGAATCAATAACTTTCATTATCTGTTTATCTGTTGCTTAAAAAAGGGAAAAACAAAGAAGAAAACACCCAAAGCTAAATTTCTTAAAGGATAAGTTAATAAATTAAAAAGAGCGCAGTTTCTACTATAAGTAAGAAAGGATAAAAAGTTGAGTTGCAAATCTATCTTATAAAGCCTGAGGTAGTATGTTCCAGTTGCTTTGTGTTCATGCATAAGATATGTCATTTAGTAGCACATATTACCATATTTTAGACATTTATTTTTTATGGCTCTGTAGCTTCATTCAGAAGTAACCAACAGCAAATATTCAAAGCGTTGCCTGGTGGGCGATGGGATAATCTTGTTCAGATTTTTAAATCGTGACATTTGATAAATCACCATAAACACATCTGCTAAACATAATGCAGCTGATGTGATTTTTGGCCATCTCAAGTACAATAATCAGTGAGAAATGTACTTGTGAACTGATCTTGTGTTGGGTGAGCAAGAAAATGAAGCAGGAGAAGAAAAAGAAGGAAAACAAGGAAAAGAAGAAGAACAAAAAGAACAACAACAGCTGGCATTGTTATCACATTATTACCCAAAAATAGAGTTAGTTCAGGCAGGTGAAAAAGTGAAGCTCATCCACAACACAAGTAAGTCATCTGAATTCAATACTGGTCAACATCTCATCTCATCTTCTCTCATCTTCAATGTCATGCTGCTCTGTTGTATCTTAATTGCCCCTTGGGGATAAATAAAGTCTTTCTGATTCTGATCTGCTCAGCCATCAGCTGATACCTTTCCATTTAGGATATGTCATTTAAGCTGCTTTAGCCTCCTAAGAGCAGCTGCACATATGCAAGCTGCTTTGCAACCCAGCTCCATGCTAACCAAATATGGTAGGTTGAGTTGATGCCAAAGAATTCAAATTTGGTTTCATCTGACCACAGCACTTAGATGTTCACTGAGAAACTTGTGACTGGCCTGTACGTGTGCCTTCTTGAGCAGGTTAAGGCACTGCAAGATTTCAATCCATTACAGCATTGTAAGTTATAAATGATGTTCTTTGTGACTGTGGTCCCCTGTGTAACAAGCTTCTCCCATGTAGTTTTGGGAATATCCACCACCTTTTTTGTGATAATCATTCACCCCATGATTTTCACGGAGCTCCAGATCAAGGGTGATTGATGATCACCTTATTACAAAGGTTCATGCTCATAATCTTGCAGCCCATTCCAGCACTGTGTAGATCTACACAGCTTTTTCTAAGTAATTTCCAGTAACATTCACATATATGCACACTCCAATAGATGCACTGGAGAGCAAATTGGGGCTCAGTATCTTGCCCCCACCTACTTTGGCTTGCAGAGTGGAGCAGCCAGCGATTGATAAACCAAGCCTTCCCTTTAGCGGATCCATTCTGTACTTCCTGAGCTACAAGCACCCCATTAAACATTTAGTTTGATTAAGTTTGATCAATCGAGTGTCTTACAAAAAGTAAGACATGACAAGAAACTTACAGAAAGAATATATGACAGAAACACTATCCATCAGTGACCACAGGGTGATGATTAAATAGTAAAGCCTGGGGATCATCACTAGTCTGTCTCCAAAGCAAACTTAATGAAAGTAAAAATGTACAGCTTTATTTCACAGAGCCCACCTTCTCCCATTCATCTCCTCTCAGACCCTTATAACCCCAGAGGCCCAAAATTGCCACGCCACAACATCGCTACCTTCTCCACAATAAAACTACCACTAACACAAAAGAGGCAAACACACTCAAGTACAAACCACATGCCCACCCTCTGCTCCGCATACACAAAAACGCTCACAGAGTTAATGAGTAGTCACAGTTTTGAGTAGTTCTCTGTCATCAATGTGTTAGCACCTCCAACCATGCAGTCTATCATCAAATGGCACAGTGTGGAGAAACGGGAGGGGGAAAAAAAAAAAAAAAGAAATCACTGCAAGGTTTCTCTTAAGGAGATTTAACTTTGCATATTTCAAACATTACACTTGCTGATCATCTCTTTCATGTGCTTTAACAACCGAAGTTCTTCCCAGTATACCAATCTCACTGACACAAAGACAAGTTCATTAAATTATGTGCATAGATGTATTTATCCATTCATCACTGACTTCTGAGGATGGCGTGTATCTACAAATCTGTCAGCAGGTAAAGTAAGGTTTAAATTACAGACAGAAAAACTCAAACCTCTGTCAACAACATGGGCATAATTGAGAAAACGATTTCTTTAGCATAGACATGCAATTATATACCACTGCAGTTAAAATTATCTGGATTTTTAATGGGTCCAAGTCTGCTTGTTAAGTCATTTTGTCACATGACCAAAATTCTCAAGTTGGTTCACACTGCATGAATTTCAGCTTGAACTATTCACACTCTCTCTTCTAAGGTGTACTGCTGCTGTTTCACAAAAAAAAAAAGCATTATAATGGGAAATAAAGTGATTTTTACTGTGAAGAAATTATGCAAAAATGAAAAGAAGTGGTCACATACGTTAATACTAACTGCACTTCTGGATTTATTGATCAAACATTGATCAGGGACAGGCATGATGAGTAGTTAAATGAAGATCTGCAAGTGATGGGACTGCGGACTGCAAACTCCTCCACAAAGTAAGCGACTCCTGCTTTATGACCTTGTTTGGCTGTGCTGTAAACGGTGCATAAGTCACTCTTGTTTTTAAAGCAGGTGCTCCCAGAATTACACGAAGTATCAAAGTACGCTTGTTTCCAACAGTAACCTAAAGTTTTGTCAGGCTAACCATGAATCAAATTATTTGAATTTTATTATCAACTGTCATGGGTTGTTACTTTTACTTAAAAGGAGAAGCTTCTGTTTTAAGTTGATGACATATGAGTAATATATATATATAAATGGGTTTTTATGGGTTATTCCTTTGTAAATGCTCAGAATGTTCCTGTGTTTTGATAAATGAGTGCCTACAGATAAAAACTGTCTAATTTCTTTATTCCAGAAAGCTTTCACTCCATTTTTCATGCCTGTAATGTTTGTACTCATCTCAACCTAACCTACTTACTGTCTTTCCACAAACACTTTACAAAAAACTCATCTTTGCCCCAATTTTCAACTCGTCTCCTCTTTGAAAAACTTCCAAATATTCCACTTTCCCCTTTTTCAGATCCTCTGACTTGCACACTTATTTCTTTCTCAGAAACTTCAGCATTTTGCAGCTACCACTTCTCCCTTTCATGTGTTTTTATTCTATGCATTTCTCACTCTTCCAGCTTATTTTCTGTTGTGTGTGAAGTTTTTAAAGGCTTTAGCTCATCTGATTCCCTCTACTGCTTCAGCAGAATCCCCCCACCTGCCCTTGTTGTGCCTCTTCTACTCCAAAGCTTTCAAATGATCTAATCTGTCCTACTTTCTTTTCCCGTTAACCTCCTTTCACTTTCACATACCTCTGCATCATCTCCTGCTATTTTATGTCTTCCCTCATCCTCTCCAAGAACTCTCACATTTTTTTTTCCTCTCTCAATAATATTTTGACTTTCTCTCATCAAACCAAAGCAAACCCAGTCTTTTTTCTTACAAATCCCCCTATGCTGATTTCTTATCTTCCTCCCACATTGTTTTCCTTTAGGTTCTCTTGCTTCACCTCTTCTTTCTCAAAAACCTTGAATGATTTCATTCTCCACCCATAATTGAGCTTTCTTTGCTGAACATTTTCACGGATCCTTCTTTTATTTCCTTGTCTCTACAGAGCTTTTGACACATCGCCACATTTCTCTCTCTCTCACTACTTGTCTTCCTTCTCTCTGTGGTCATTAGCAGCTTTGCCAAAAGGCAAACAGAGTGTAGCAGCAATATGCAGTACATCAATGTCCTACTTAACTGGCCTGCTTTTAGATCCAAGTCCTTCTATCTAGGCCAGGGTCCAGTGTGAGGCTCAACAGGTCCTTTGGTGTTCCACTGGCTGAGAAAAAGCACCAGCAGGAAGCCTGAGCTGTAAAATGTCTAACATTGTGTGGAACACATGGTTTGCACAGATGCTGGTTATTGCTGTTGGGTCACTTTGAAAAGAAAAATATTTTAAAGTTTATTTAATGTTTATGGCAAAAAATTTGAAACTGACGAATATAATACAATTAACAGGTTGTGACCACTCTGGCAGGCTTTAAGCTAAATGCTCATGTAAACATGTAGAATCCTAATGTTAACTGGTAATGTTTTTAGTGGTCCTCAGTCATCTTTTAAACCCAACAATCAGCAGCTCATTCAACATGCTACAAACAGACTCACAACAAAAGGAGAGAACACATTAAAACTTCAATGATTGCCAGCTACAGAACATAAAGCTGGCCTTCTGACTTCCTACAAGCATGAATACAAAAACTTTTTAGTCACATAGTTGGCCTAAAGGTGCTATCACATAGCACATTGCTCTGAAACCAGTTATTCTCAGTGGATGGTGTCATACAGTGATGCACCAAGCAAAGCACAGAAATTGGGAGCTCTGGTAGATGATGAGGACAAAGTTTGACAAACGTGCAGTTGATGTGGCTCAACTGAACTCCCATTGAACCCAGCACGTCCTGTGTGGAAGTCCCATGATGTATACCACATTTTAGCATCACTTTTACTTGAATTTGAACCATAACGCACCAACTGAATATCAAGATGTATTCACCGACATTTAGAATTAGCGCCTCAGACCATGTTTCTACATCCTGTGAATCATTTCGCCACCATGTGGGTTGTCCCAACCCCGACCTTGAAATCTGCTACTGCTCTGAATCATCTGGACATCATCTCACTTCCACCAGTCAGGATGAGACTCGTCACTAGGCTTGACTGTGATGAGTCAGTTCGCGCAGGAAACTGCGTAACGTTTGACTGAGTTCCCCCATCCAGCTGCCTCTTGGGTAAAAAGCAGGCCCGCTAAGGGTGGCGAGAGAAGCTGGCTCATGGGATTAATGCCCAGAATCTGTCTGCAAATGTGAAATCTCAGGATCGTGACACGTTTCCTGTTTGCTCTTGGATGGCATCTGCTTTTCGCTCACTTCCATCCGTGTGTGTGTGTTGTGTTCTCACCCAGGCGGCTGCCATGGCGCGGCATCACCATGAAAGACCCCAGAGTGCCTCCGATGACGCTGTGTGGCCGGCGCAGGGGCGGCTTCTTGAAGGAACCGGTGTACTGGTGCAGAAAGGAGTGCATGCTGTGGGAGGTGGGTGGGCGGCCATTCCTCATGAAGGGCTCTGAAACACAACAAAGCTAGTGTCAGGATGTCTGATTTCATGACACCCAGATGCTCCACAGTGGAATCACAAATCCTCGGGTGCACGCACGGAGCACCAAAGAATATCACGTCCCATCTCCTTCAACCTTTGAAATGTGTTGGTTATGTGACATGCATACTGTGCAACAGAGGTTTGTTTGAACCAACAGAATTTTATTTAACATTTAAGTCGAGATCCAGAAATGTTAAAAAAATACCAACATTCAGCCTCAATTACAGGGAGATGGGTAGAAACAAACATAAGACGACATCAAATATTCTCCAGAGTTATGTAATGCCCAGAGTGACAAACCTATGCTAAGAGGAGAATAATACCACAAATAAACACACACACAAATACTCTGTGAGTCAAAGACTGAGACTTCAGGTTGTTTTCAGATTTTTGTGTTCTTGGTTCCGTATGATGTCAAAGGGATACCTAACATGATCCCCTCATGCTCACAGAAGTCCTGCCTACATACTGTGCAAACCTTGACTACAAAGGTTGATATAGAGAGCGAACGCTCTATGAGCATTTTGGTCCTTTTAAAGAAATGAAGTGACCAACTGACATAATTAGCTTGCTTATTACTTCTAATCCAACTGGGTCTTAAGACTGCATTTGCGAGGGTACTTCTTGTTCAGAGAGGTGTGCTACACAGCTAGTTAAAAGCTTAGCGGGCTATGTTGAGCTTAAAGTCAGAGTTTTCTGTGTCATGAAAGTGGCTCTTGTGGTTTAAATTCAGTTGGAAGCGCCACATCTTTACAGGTTCTTTAATTTACAGCATGTTCTAAGTGCAATATAGATCATGTTTTGGGCCAATAAGTCTTATATGTGCAAGATGTCAAGCTGCCCCTTGCTGAAACCTGAATGAAGCACCACATTGACACAGGAATATCTATATGTTGTTGAACTCTAATCTGCTGTAAAAGTCTCTTTTACATTGCTGGAATTGTAGCAACTAAAACAGATAAAAACACACAAGAATAGATTTTCAATCAGTGAGTTTGATTTCAACTTGATCTGCTGACATAATAAAGGGATTTCCACATGGCCTTTATTAGGCTGTGGGACAGTAATAATGTCTAAATGAATCCAGTTTAAAGTTTTAGAAATCTAATGTTCAGCTGTCACCTTACAATTCAACAGCAGCAATTTAACTGGAATTAAAACATTTATTTTAGCGCTCTGTGCGAGACTAACCGTTTTCTGCAGCACTCATCTTTTGTCTTATTTACAACACTGTGTGTTTTACTGGGTTTTTAGGCTTTGTCAAGCCAGCTAATGCAAAGGAAGCTTGGCTGTGTTGAACTGTATTTGCAGTGTACCCTTCTGCTGCTGTCAAAAATGGAGGAGTCAAGAGTATGCCCCACTGCAGGACGGGACTAGATTGCCTCTGGGAAAGCAACTGAAAGATAACGACAATCGCCATGATAAGAACATGACCGGTGAGTCAGCCAGTGGGGAAACAAGAGAAGGGAAGGGCTCGAGGCTTTCAAAATAAGATAAAAAAATAAAGTCTGTGCAGGTTTGCAGTCTACTCCTAAATGATAGATATCAGTACTGAGAAACGATTCACTGGTTCATTGCTGGAATAGGAATTAGAATAAAACAGTGAAGTCAAAATACAAACAAAGTAAAAGCAGTTTTGTTTTTGTTTTTAAGCTTTCTGCTTAATGTCTCTTTTTTCCACATCAACTACTGGAGCACTCTCCCTTTGGGAATGCCTCTGCAACCATGAGAATAGACTGTCTCTAACCCCAAAATTAGAAAAAAAAAAGGCATCTAAAATAATTTTCTAAGTGGACATACTTTTAAAAAAAGAAACAACAGCAAACTGGAAAAAAAAGGATTGTAATACTGAGGGGAAAATGGCCAAGTATACAAATATTTGAAAGCATAATGTGGGGCTCTCTCACAACAATTAAGTTTCCTGTCCTCTAAGAAAACATTACAAAACACTGTTTCCCATATGGACCTTTAACATACATACAAAAACATCAGACACGGTTTCATTCTGCACTTGATTAGATTGATGGGAACAGAAAGATCCAACAAAGTCCTCCTCCATCCATTTTCAACTGTGAGCGGATGGATTTTGCTAACGTTTCAATCATGATGCTGTCACACACAAAAAAAGTTACGAACTAAGCACACATTAATGAAGCGATTGATGTTCATTTATCCCGACAGCTGTCAATCAAAAGCAGCAGCCACTTATGGTCATGTGTCTATCAACCCAAAGGTTCACTGGAGACGTGGTGTAGCACAGTGTTATATGAGGGAAAAGCAGAAAAAGATTGGATGTCTGTGAATGATCATTCACTATGGACCACTTTCTGATCGTCTGAGAAGCTCTCAGTGTGTGTGTGTGTGTGTGTGTCTTTAAGTGCTCTGCTCTTACTCCTCTTACATAACTCGGTAGAGAGGTACTTGGAGGAAGGCCTTTACAACTGTTACTGACACACATGCTGAACTTTGTCTTCATCAGCTTCAGAGATTTATAATTTAGAAGTCCCTGAGAGATGTCGAGATACAAAACCCCCGTGTCCTTCTAGCTTTTACATATCAGCTGAAGGGCATGCACAAGAAAACACTTAGAAAAATCAGACTGGTAGAATTTTCTACGCTGGTGCAGATCAGGCAGGGACTCAAATCAGAGATTTTTTTAATGGAATTGTAACCCTTTTAAAATGAATCATCCTCATTTTATTCACTGCAACTAAAATATGTTTTTACCATTTTGTTCTTTTGTATTTCAACATTTCTATATGTTCATATCTTTTTTAGAACAGGATTTGTAAAAAGAAAAGGTGAATACCGTTGTCCTTGGTGCCACCATCTTCAATGGTCATTTGCTCAGCCAGTTCTGACAGAGACTCGTCGATGGTCTGACTGGGGCGGAGTGTTAATGACAGACGCTTCTTAATCCTCTTCATCTTTTCCATAACAGGGCAATGCACGGCCTGCAGGACACAAAAACACAGAGTCGGCTTTAATTCAGCGAGAATGAACAAATGCACATCTACAAAAGAATGCAACATTCAGAAGACTGCTTTCATCTGTGCTGTTATTTTGTGCATTCTTGTGCGATGTGGAAGATTTTGTGAGCACCCGTACAGTCCAAAATATCTCCGCTCATGAATAACTCAAAGCTCCTTTTAATCCAATATTCATTCACTCTGCAAATGCTTCAACAGTACATGAATAAACCATGAACGAAGCATGAATAAAGGATGACCATCACGCACTTGAACACAGCTGTTTTCACTTAGACACACGCTCACGCATTCAAACAAGGAGAAATTAATGAGCGCTAATTGACAGAGTCAAATCAGTTTGCCGAGACACACGTACACGCTGTGCACGGCTGCGAGCGCCTGCCAGTGTTGTTCCAGACGAATGTATTTGTGTTGACGCAGCAGTTGTTCAGGTCACAGGAAACACCTTGCTCAATCTGCCTGAAGCCAGGCCGTGTTCATTGTGTTGCTGCGGTATCGCCTCGTCAATGTGTGCGTGTACATGAGTGTGAGTCTGTGTGCGTGCACTTATGAGGCTGGCTGAGTGGAGGAAATGCAGTGAGGAAGCAGCGGCAGCAGAAATGCCCCGCCCATGCTGCCTGACCCTCGGCACAAAACACGCTAACCCCTGCCGTCACCATGCCTCTCTTTTCATTTCTCTCTCAAGGTCGTTAGCTCCCTTCATACTCAGGAGACCCCATCTGCCTGTCCGCTCTCTCTCTCTCTCTCACACACACACACACACACACACACACACACACACACACACACACACACACACACACCTTCACCAATACATCATCCATGACACCGCACAGCGAAAATGGCTTCAGTCAATATCAGCACATGTGACTGTAACCTCACGCCAACACAAAACCATAATATGTTTGTTTTGTGTCGTAACCAGGCCTGAGAAAAATATATATTGCAGCATCATCCCAGACTGCAGTGATGTGTGATCAATAAATGCTGAGCATTAAAAACTATTTAATCTTGGCTATAACACTGATCTCGCCCCCTTTGCTATCAGTAAATGCTAACCAACAATTAGTGATGCCGTTTGCACATCAACATCACACAGACGTTTTGCTACAGAACAGAACAGGTTAAAGGCTGTTGAAGGTCTGACTGGAGTACCATTGTCTGTGTCAAATTACAATATTACTGACAATATAAATATGCAAAATAATACAAAAATAAAATAATTTTTAAAATAATTTACGCAAAATAATTTTAGGAACACTTCACTGTGGGTCTACCAGGTAAGCAGCAGCTAAAAACATTACACCTACCAAGCTCTCAAGTGTTCTCAGTTACAATACATGCTTTCCTCCAACAAAAAAACAATATGTTCTTGTTTACTCCAATACAGTTTGGCTAACAAGATGCAAAGACTAGAAATGAAAAGGCAGAAAGCAGAAACTAGCACGACCATGAATGTCAGTAAAAACACTGAAGTGAAACTAAATAAGTGCCAAAATGTTGCATAACTTTATTTTGTTCACTCATTGTGTTATGTGTTATTTTTAGTGCTGTCAGCGTTAATCTCGTTAAAATGACGTTACCGCCATAACCACATTAACGCGACAAAACCCCGTTAGCGAGTTACTGCAGATCGCCTCGTGCTTGGGGCCGCACGGCATCAACGCGTTGAGCCCTGTGCGTGGGGCTAAAGGAGATTTGCCACTAATTATTTTACTTATTACATTACTATTTACAAAATCAGTAAATGTATATATTATAGTTTCCCAGGCAGGCGGATTGGACCATCAGCTGCAGTGATGAAGACGCTCCACCGGCCCCTTGTGGTGAAGAGAGCGCTGAGCACAAAAGCAAAGCCGTCAATCTACCAGTCGAGCTACATCCCAACCGTAACCTATGGTCACAAGCTTAGGTAGTCGCCAAAAGAACGAGATTGCGGATACAAACAGTGAAAATGATCTTTATCTGAAAGGCAGCCGGCCTGTGCAGTCATTGAGAGGACCTCAAAGTAGAACCGGTACTCCACACAGAAAGGGGCCAGTTGAGGTTATATCTCTCGGCTGGACTGGGGATGCCTCGGCATTCCCCTGGATAAGCTGGAGGTGATAAGGTGGCTGAGGAGAGGGACGTCCCCTCTTCTCTGCTTAGGCTGCTGCCCCCTGCGACCCAGGCTCAGATAAACAGATAAAAAGGATGGACTGATTGGTGCGTGCATGGATGTTGTTCCTTAAAAAGACTTTACTCATGTGAGTCACCAAAGTATATTTTCTATTTTTTAGCATTTGTTCCTACTATTGGACAGTTCAGCTGTTGCCACCCAGCTCTGGCTGTATTAGAACTAAAAATACTTGAGCTATTGCAAACATGCTAAGGTACTGCTCACAGAGATAATCAGATTTTTATTCTGGCAACTTCTTTTATTTATTGCTTTACCATTTTTTTTTAGAATAATTTCCCATCCAATCCGTCTATAGTGTGTTTGTGTTGAACTTTAAACTTAAATCCTTCAACGTGTGATTAGCCTCCTTTTCAAGAGGAAGTGTGTCATGCTAGCCCTGGTGGCTAAATCAGCATGTAGATCTCATGACTACAGACACAGACCCACAAGGGAAAAACTAATCAAAACAAAACAAAACAAAAGACTTAAGTACACTGAAAATCCAGCTAGTTAAAGAAAAAATATTTTTTCAATGCATAAATAAAATGACTGCATTGGAAAACACTCTCACACAAATGCTCTCTCCCTCAGACACACACATTCAGTGTTATGAGATAAGCGCTCTTTGTCTCCCTTACAGAGAAGTGTAACAGAGCCGGGTTTTATCTCTGCAGCAAACCAAAACAAAGAGCCTCATGTGCCGTGTGTGTGTGTGTCTGAATCTCTGTGTGTTGAAAATACAGCATCTGGCACATATGAGTGATGTGTGTGTGTATGTGTGTGTGAGGGGGGTGGGGGGTTTCAACATAAAAAGCAAGCAATCTGCCAATGACAGAAAGACACTGAGGGAGAGCACCACAACTTTCTCTCTTTTTCATCATCAGCATTGCAAAAAACATTCTCTCTCTCTCTCTCTCTCTCACACACACACACACACACACACACACACACACCTGTGATCCCCCATTCCTCTTGGATGCCTCCCAAGTGCATCCAAGGTAGTCTGGAGGAGGGGACTTCAAAGGACAGGAAGGTGGGAGGGGGAACTAGGGACGAGACCTAATTACTGGGCTAATTATTATACTCGCACTCTCCACGATTCCTCGTCTTCCTTGCCTTATTTCCTCCTCTTTCCGTCTTCCCCCACTTCCACACGAGAATGAGGTAACAAAATGGAAAATGTGGCTTTAGATTTGATTTCAGAGAGAAGTGGGTGAAAGTGTGAATTTAAAGAGGAGGTGGAAGAGTGGGAGGAGATGGAAGAGGACAAAATGGGCGAGAAGGAATAGGGGAGAGAAAGTGAGTTTATTTCATAATGGAGCCTTTGTGTTTGGTTAAGAGCCATGAAATCACCCAAGTGACTGCAAGCGTGTACAGTACTGTCGAGAAAGATTCGCTGGTCGGGGTGGGGGTGTCCAGCCTGAAATTAGGTTTGGTTTCAGTAGCAACAATTTAGCATATCACAGGCTTGGGAATTGAAACTGATAGCACTTCCAGTGACCACTGAAGTGTGATTCCCAAATCCTACTAGTCCATGCTCTCATTGTAATAACACAATATTTATTCACTAAAAACAAGTGCTCTCTAGAGCCTACCCAATTAAGCTTACATGATGAGTGTATGTTTTTCCTTTTAACTGTGTTTTTATGGCATACTAGGGTGTCCTGCAATACTAAAGGGGGGAATTTACCTAGCCCTATATGTTTATTGTTAATTCTATTACAACACTGTTGCATGGTTCAAAGTATAAAACAATCCTATCAAGGGCCTTCAAGCTGTTTTAGCTCCATAATACATGTCCTTGGTGCCACCATCTTCAATGGTATAATTGGGGTGTCTGTAGCTCAGAAGGTAGAGCAGGTCATCTACTGATCGGAAGGTTGGTGGTTCGATCCCTGGCTCTCCCTAGTCTGCATGCTAAATATCCTTGGGAAAGATATTAAACCCAAGTTGCTCTCCAATGCATCCATCGGAGTGTTAATGGTAGTTAGAAAGCACTCGAAACCGTCCTCGTGTGAATGGGTGAATGTGGCATGTTGTATAGAGCGTATAGAGTCCTCTGGGAGAGGAGAAAAGCGCTATATAAGAATCAGTCCATTTCCCTTTTGCTCCTAGTCCAATAACAGGCAACTCCAGCACAATCCCAACTATTATACTTAAAATTGTATGCATCTTGCCGCCCCTCCAGTTTAATTGTGTGATAATTTTGCAGCTGTCTCTATAAGTATCAAAAAAAACTTGAAAATTAGTTTTTTCAAATAAAATTCGGCTAACTAATACAGAAGACATTTCCTGCATAGCTAGTGTCTGCATATAAGCTCAACACATCAAGAAAAGGTCACCGTGTAGCGCTATCCAACAACTGAACTTTCTAATGCAATTAACAGCAGAAAAAAAGGATGTCTGCATGATGTGATCTTACTGGCTACTTGCCATGCTGGAGCATTTGTTTATGTTGAAATTCAATCAGAGGGAGCAAAACAAAGCATGGGATCCAACATTCAGTTTGGCAACACATGATGTCATTCCATTCAAAGTGAATGAGAAGTGAGAGCATTGAAAGCTGAAAGCTATCTGTGTGAATCCTCCCTCAGTACCCTAGAATGGACCACTGTTTTCTTGCTATCTGCTCTAAATCAGACACATACATTTTCAAGTTCACTCAGTCCATTTGCTTCCAGTCCCACTTGGTAATGCGTGGATCAACCACTGGGGGCAGGTAACACATCAAGCACAACAGACTAGCAGCTGGTGTGTAGAATATTTACAGCACAACCAAATGGAGGATTTAAACAGGATTTTATCAGTGACATTGCCGTTCCTGTTATTAATATTGTTTGTTCCCTAATTCACGGAGTCACTGACTGCATTTCCCCAAACTGAAGCCCTGTTCTCAAAGCCATTATTTGAAGAGGAATTATTTAGTTTCAGCTTATCATTTACTGTCAAAGTGAATTCTGATCCTACTAAAAACATTAACTATACTTATGTCAATTTTTTGAAGTCTGTGCATACGTTTCAGAGCCTAAGCTGTTGTACAAACACCATCAGATGCTATTCTTATCAGCTTATGTCAAAAACAAGCTGTCCTTTAATACTCCTCTCCGTTCTATAAATGTTTACAGACGTGACAGAATCGGAGCAGGAATAATGAACAGAGGGAGAGTTGAACAGAAGGTTAAATAGTCACCGGCACCGCTTCTTCTCAAAGGGAAAAACAACAGTTAACATTGTTAAAGCAGTTTCCCAAAATAGAACCTCTCATATGAGAATCACAACTGCTTTTAAAATAGATAAAATCATCAGTTTCTTTTTGGAGAGCGGACATAAAGGAGCCAGGACTGAACGGGACCCAAACGGGAAAGTGATGTCACATGCCACACTGATCTGCTTATTAATGATTAAGTTTATTTGTGGTTCATCCCTCAAGGATTATCGAGTCATTGTGTGAGCTTTTGGGTTTGTGTGACGAACTGCCTTTTGACTAGGCCATTCTTACAAAACAGAAAGTCTCAATGGGACACAGTAATAACTTGGTACTGATGTAAATGGAGTAAAACAGCAAAATCTCCCATTACAAAACCAAAACGTTCAGATTTTACCTTTTATTTGTTTTTTAAATCCCAAAAATGCATGTGTTCAAAATTAGAAATGCATACGGTGAATAAACTAAATGATTAAACATTCCTACACTTGCTAGGCAGAACCAGACAAAGCAGTCAGTAAGCAAACTATTCATATTTAATCCATTGTCCAGATGATGCCATCTATTTGGGACATTTTAGAGGACGGGATGTTTATTTTTAAATTATTTGTAAAAATTTGGGATTATGTTAACCACTAAAATTTGGCTGGCTGGATAATTATACATGTTTCTGTTTAATTTAGCTTTATATGAACTTTAGCTGTTACAATAATAATTATAGCTACTTAAAAGCTTTTGAAAGGTCAAATATGTAGCCTGATTTTTTTGGTGTACACACTTACTAAAAATGATCCCTAACAAATACAAATACTCCTCTTTTACCTCCACTACTGTGGTGTCGATGCTTCTTTAGTTTTCTGCATGTAAAAAAAAAAAAAAAGTGTCTTGTAGATTAGGTTTTAAAGCTAGGAACATAGAGAAGCCCAAGTATTACACATTTAGGCAGTCTTTGCTTTTCTCCTTTTATGTATAGCGCTGATCAAAGTGGCCTGTAATCTTTGATGTGACACGTAAGCTTAACGTTGCCATCATCCGCACCTTCCACATTATCTAACACCGCATCTGTTTCACAACATTTCCTTTATTTGCAGAT
Source organism: Pelmatolapia mariae (assembly GCF_036321145.2). Classification (NCBI taxonomy): domain Eukaryota; kingdom Metazoa; phylum Chordata; class Actinopteri; order Cichliformes; family Cichlidae; genus Pelmatolapia; species Pelmatolapia mariae. The sequence continues at coordinate 35,676,650 of NC_086242.1, read as the reverse complement.
TGTGTAATAATTCAATTGTCGAGTGACATCTATCTGTCTCTCTGCTCCATTTCTCCCACATTTGCAGGCTGCTCGCTGCCTACAGACGGTGGAAGTCACAGCTCTTTGCATGAGATGGTGACAAGCGCCATAGTCGGACAAGTTTAGATGGAAAAAAATTTTTCAAATCGTCCAAAACAAAGCTCGAAGGCGAAATCCAACCTCGCGCAGTTACTGACTTTTCAGTTTTCTTCATTTACCACTTTAGGATAAAAGATGCGTATAATGTCTGCCTCGGGCTTCCTTACATCACTCATATCATCACATCACAGCAGGGCGCACACAGACACCAGGGAGTTTCCCCTCACACTGCTGGTATACGTTACAATCAAAGTACCGCCATCTGTCTTACACGATGTGCACGAGGACAAAGACTTCAAACACAGATGAAAGGATGTCCCTTCCCTAAAGCCAACAGGGTGGATGAATCCCTACATCTCACTAAAACCACTTTGAAATCTGCCAATCTTTGTTTTGGAGGCTTTTAAACACCAAAGACACCAAAATTAATTAAAGAAAAATTATTCTGATCTGCAAGCATAGTGTCACTGCAAAACTATTAGCACTGTCATCAGCCTTCAAGCATGCATTTTATCTAAAGCCTACTGAGTACAGTCACAAGTATGTGTTTGTGAGCCTATAAGAACACACACACACACACACACACACACACACACACACACACACACACACACACACACACAGACAGAGCATCAGTGCTATTGCCCAGTGCAGTGGGCGCTTTTCACTGAAAGACCCTTTGTTTTGTTTGTCTAAAAACTGAAAAAAGGAGCTTCAGCATGACTGACCCAGCGGGCTGAGCTGAAATAACCCTGTATGTGTGTGTCTGCAAGTGCACAAAAGCTTGCAATGTTAATATGAATGGGAAATGACCAATGAGCATGAGTAAAAGCATGCCTTTGGGTGATGAAGAGATGTAGGAGGAAAACAGGAACAAGTGAGAACGGTTTCGGTGGGGATAAAAAGTGAAGTGAGATTGAAGTTAGTTTTTCTACTTGACACCAGAATCACCCACATGGTCATTTGCAATGCTAAATTTAATGCACCATCACAGCACTTCAAAGTGCTGAGTAACAGGAAGAATGTAGTATGATCGGAAAAAGAAGAAAGAACTTCTTGCAGCAGCAAATCAAAAAGATCTGTAATCTGTTGTGCCATGTGTTAAGTGAGTCGTACTGTACATTGTGGCTGAAAATGCTCCAATCTAGATAAAATGTGATGCAACGAGAGTCTATAACCATGTTTCTGCTTCCATCTCTAAAAGAATATACAGAGGTACAGAAGCATGTTCACAGGCTCTCAGTCGCAAAATTTATATGCTAAGAGGATGCTGTGTACAATTTCAGTTCGGCGCAATAACATGAACAAATGAGGTTGGGGCAGATGGCTGCACCTCTTTGAGTCAAGTTCTGTCAAAGGTTTCTTCCTGTTAAAAGGGAGTTTTTTCTTCCCACTGTCACCAAGTGCTTGCTCATAGGGGGTTTTCTCAATAGAACAAAACAAAAAACCCCAAAAGAACTCACAATATACAACAGAAGTGTTTTTGAGGAGACAATAATGTGATGGAACAGCTGCAGAAGTGTGAAGCTAACAGTAAAGTGCTAACAGTGAACATGTATCTATAGCAGGGGTAGGCAACTCCAGGCCTCGAGTTCTGGTGTCCTGCAGGTTTTAGATATCTCCCTGTGTCAACACACATGAATCAAATGATTAGTTCTTCACCAGGCCTCTGGACAACTTCAAGACATGTTGAGGAGGTCATTTAGCCGTTTGAATCAGCTGTGTTGTATCAAGGACACATCTAAAATCCGAGGACACTGGCACTCGAGGCCTCGAGTTGCCTACCCCTGATCTATAGTATTATGTGACGTGTGTGATTAAAACCCATTACCTGCATCATACACTGACCAACCCTCTCCTTTTTGAAACCGGTTTCCTTCACTTTCACAGCTGTCCCGTCACGTTATTGTCTCCCCAATAAAACCTCATTTGTGTTTTGAGAGATTTGGGTTTTTTTCCTACTTCCATTTTGTTGTATTCAACTTTTTGGGTGCTTTTGCAACACTTTTTCTATTTGCAGATGTTTTCTTAAGTTGCAGTGTACTTGATCTCTCAGGTCCACCTTAGCACCGTTTCTCAATTGATAATTAGAAAAGTTTGCACATATAAACAGAAGTTTGATGTTGCAATAAAGTCTTCTCATGTTTTGCTGGCCTCAACTGGCACAGACAGATCCACATTTTCCTTAAACTCAAAGCTTTGCTTTCAAAGATTTCCTGCAGCAACCTGGGAGACGCAGCTCTGGGGCAACAATAAGGAATAGCTCAAAGTTTGGAGTTATAAGCTAAATTAATGTTAAAATTCTAAGTGTTGCTCTTTTCAAATCGACCAGACGTTGTTAATAAAAAAAAAAAATAGGAAACCTTGAGGAAATTGTAGGTTTTCACTTTTGCACGGTTGTGTGGCTTTGGTTAGTCAACTAACCAATTAAAATACCAAAGCCACACAATAACACCACCTAACGAATAACAGAAGAAGCAGTAGCAGAAAACTGCTGTGTTTTATGAGATAAAGTGACTTTTTTGTCACTGGGGTCTGGAGGTATCTAACAGCTTTATTTCTTTGTTGGAAAGAGCTGTCTGACGCCACGTAAAGTGATGAAGATGTTCTAAATATAGTGTACACTTAAACCAATATTGATTCTTTTAGGTGGCTCTAATCTATTTTGCTCCTGGCTGCGCTCCTGTCTGCTTGGGGTCTTACCTGCAGCCCTGTACTGTAGGTAACTTACCGCTCAGAATTGTACTGCAAAGATATAAAACTACCCCCAAATGAGCAAAAACAGGATATGCTTATTTTAAACATCAGATGGTTTTTACAAATTTTCCTGACAGTGCAGCTGCTCCTGACTGAGACACCAACTGCTTTCGACCAGCATGTTTAAACAAAGTGATTTTCATATCTCACATGTCATTTTTGTATTGTGTAAGGCCATTCAATCTAAAAATACTGAGGTATAATTTTTGTTCCCCACTGCCCAGCCCTCAATTTAAACACTGTGTTTATCAAGGTCTTGTGTATAGTGCAGCATAGGATGAAGTATGGCATTCACATAGCTTTGACATCATCAGTAATCCAAGTGAGACAGGATTAAGCCCGAAGACAAAGCTTCAATTTACTAAGTGATCTTCATTATGACCTTCAGCTACAGCCTAACCTGAACAGAGTAGAGAGTCCAGAGTGTGGAGAACTAATCTGAGCATATAAAGAGTGAAATCTGGAGCAGGGCAGCAGAATTAGATTGATTTCAAGGCTGAAGAGCTGCAGACTAAGGCGGTGTGAGGATTGGATGAAAGCGCAAGAGAGGCTGCTGGGAGATGTAGACAAGATGATGAACTTTGATGGGGTCAAAATTTTTCCCACGGTATCAACAGTGATAAAGTATTTTCCTGGGTATCGGTATCAAGTTTGAAATTCTAGTATCGTGACAATCCTACTACCCCTAACAGGTGTGATTACATATCCCTTCTGACATGGGCTATCCTTGAGGAAGAGATGAAAAAGAGTTACATGTAGGCCACTAAGATTTACATTAAAAAACTTAAAATTTTAAGTGTAGAAACAACAACAACAAAAAATACTGTACTGTTTTTTCGCCCAAGAACAGTAAAACAGTTCATATAAAATGATCAAATCTGATCATATCAGTTAAATGGATGTGAAAGTGTACCTGACAAATATCTCAGTTTGGTTTATCCTTCTTGTGTCTACCTACCGTATCAAAACAGTGCACACTTAATTGCTTCCATGAAAAACAACTGAGTGATAATCTATGAAAGAGAGACATAAACAAAATGTGATCCTGAAAGGAGAGAGAAAGAACAAGGAAGAGAGGAAGAAGAAGAACGCAGATCTTGAGGCATAATGGGGGAGATGGAAAGAATGAAGATAAAGATTGAGAGGAAGAGTGCGTTGGAGTTATTTTTAGGTGAAAAAAAAAAAATGCTGCAGGGTCTGTCAGCTGAATACACACACAAACAAACATATGTTAACACAGCACATAGAGTGCCATTACCCCATAGCTCTTTTTGCCACATGACAAACAAAAACACAAAGCCCACAGGCCACAAAACATACAAGGAACTCAGCTGACAGACACACACACATCCATGCACAGACACACACACACTCACGATTTGACTGCACGCCCAGACACTCCAGTGTCATCTGTTTGCAACAAGAGGAGGATGAGCTTCAAAGAAACAAACACACTGCATGTGTATGTACGTCTATGCAGTGAGGCCGGTAAGCCTGAGGTCACACCAAAGGCAATACACCTTATCCGTCTTCCAATTACAAAGCGGCGATCGCGTGCAGGATAGATGATCCTCTTATCAGTTGTTCACACCAGCACTGTAATCAGTCCACAAACACACACACATACTCTCTCTCTCTCGGTAGGAGGCAGAGCCATCAGCAGCACGTAGACTGCTCTGGTGCAATCTAGGTAACTGTATACAGTTCAACACAAACACAAACACTGACGTAAGCAGAGTGGAGCGTGGCTTGAAATGGACCACATTTTCTAGACTTTTTTTTTTTTTTGTTTAAAGTTGGACTCATCAATGTTTTCATATAAAAGGAATGCAATTACCAGATGTACTATGATGATGTACATCATAGTAATGAACATGAATTTAATCACTCAGCTCTTTTTGTTACTGTGTTAAACAACTGTTTTCCACAGGGAGAGTCTATTTCTAAAGTTCCCCTAACAGCTACTTGAGGCTGACTCCAAAGAATTTGTCAGTGTGCACTTAGATGTTAAAATGTCCAACAAAAGGGCATTAAAAATATTTACAGCCTTGCATAAAGAAGGTCACGAAAACTGTATGTCAGTTTTGTGACTTTTTTTTAGTGTGTATAGTGCCTTGCACCTAGAAGCTATTTTCTGATGCTGCCTTACAGTATCATACAGATAAATGTGTGAGAAATCCTGAGCTCAGCGGGAATGTACAAACAGAAGAATTATGAAAAGCCAAAGATCACTACGGGTTTCAGAAGTTTGGGTGGCACTTCTTCAAATAGCAAAGCAAAACGAAGTCAGATGTAAACTCCCCCGTAGCCCCGCTTCCACCACAAATGCAGTCTGTATTTTCATTATCTTCATGGACAATCAACAATCAACAAAAATGTAAGGATTTCCAAAAAACCATTCATCTCATGGGAGGATTCTATGACTAGCAACCCACATTTTTTCAACTGTTATTACACGACTTTACATGACAGCTAGTGCCTAATACAGCTATTGGTTTCCCACATTGCTCCTGAGTTCATAAAAAAAACTAAACAGGCACCTGGTGCTGTCTCAGTAAGTGTTGCTGCTCTCTGTGTCCTCTTCCACTCACACACACAATCTCTGTTTTGTTTGTGTAGTGAGCGTGATTGTCATGTAGTGCAATCTGCAACTAGTAGTTTTATTTCCCATGAATGATGTTTGTGTGGCCTCGTTTAGCTCATTGTTGCATGTACTTGCATAAATAGGTGACTTGTTACTACTGACTTGTAGAAGTGTGCTCCAAAGCCAACCACAGCTTTAAATTTTGTTTAAATTCTGCTTTCTATGGCCTGCTACAGAGTATAACAGGAAGCCATAAACAGACATTTTAAGCTCACTTATGTATTGATGTACTGTTGAGAAAACTGGTTTAGCTCAATAGGATGAGCAGGTGACCTGGACTTGACCTGGACGGACTCGAACCCGGACGCGGCTGGTCCGGGTTTGAGTCCGTCCTGCTTTGCCCCATGTCTTTCACTCTCAACTCTTGGAGATCTTTTTAAGGCAGCAAAAATTGTATCAGTTTGTATTTCCAAAAAATAAAAAGACACTAACCACCTGCTGTCAATTCTCTTTTTCAATTTGCTCCTCCAGCTACTATGCTGACACTTCAAACTACACAATAACAATGTGTTTGAAAACAACACCTTCCTTCTTCTCTGTCCTACTGTTATTCCTCCTGCTACGTAATGCTCATCCGTCTCAACGTTCACCAGATTAACCAGGGTTAACAAGAAGCTTCCGGTCTAACTGGCACGCATGCATGCACGCACACACACAGCTGGATGAACGCAACACTCAAGAATGTGTATTTTCCTGTGTGGATGTTTGGTTGGTCCAAACATACAACTGGAGATGGCACATTCCAGCAGAGAGAAGACAGGGAACTATGCGATGTTAAGATTACACGCATGCACGCACGCACGCACGCACTCACACAAAACAAAAACAGAACTGAAAAAAAAATAAAATAAAATACAACAACACACAAACACACACAAAAAAATTCTTCCCAATGATGATTTATTCTGCCACAAAAATAAATCTATGTGCTACATATTTGCTATAAATAATGCTACAACAGTGCTTTATCTGACCAATGAGTCACAGACCAGTGTTAGGCACTGTCAGTCGGTGTCCCACAGAGTTTAAAAACAAGCAAATATGGGCACATTTTAAAGCTTTTAAATTCATTTCACAGTTGCATAAATGCAACAGCAGCTAGAGTCACCCACATCTGATGACAAAAAACAAAAACACTGCTTAACTGCTGACAGCTTTGAGGTTGCATTTCACATGTGTAAAACAGAACTCTAATCCTTCCTACTTCCATCTGCTCCTCCTCTTCCTCCTCTGTCTTTTGTATGGGTTTCTGTCACGCATTTCCACCCCCCTCACGCCCTGCCTCTCCCACTACACAGTTTCTGGAACCACCTTCATTACCCCAAGGCCTTTGGAAACAGGTGTTCCCTGCCTGAGGTGCATGTTACTTACAAAATTTACCAGGCAGCCAGAGATGCAAAATTCTCCATAAATTGATTAAAATGCACATTTGCAGGCTAAAGAATTTTTTATGTCAACTTCTGTCGCAGCAGTGCCCCAAGCAAGGTTGAAACAACATTTGTGGTTGCTGGAGATCAAGACTAGACAATACATCATTAAATCATCTTTTTTGTGTGTGACTTTCATATGCAATATCTTTAATGTCTACATCCTGACATTTTGAGAAACTTGTCATATGTTACAGCTGGATGGTACATACATCTCTGCCAAAAGCTAACATATAAGAACTGTAAAAACAACACTGTGGTTTCCCACAGGTTCTGTGGCACTCTGTTATAAGAGTCAATCATGTTACTGTGCCTTGCTGTAAAGCCCCTATAGCCTCTTACCAACATTATATGCAGGAGATAGCTCTGTATTTACTGTACCTAGAGATGGTAAGGAAACTAATTTATGTCGGCGTTTCCTAAAGATTTCAGACTCCACATCCGAGTCTACTGCAGTGATTAGATTTGGACATGCACTCATTTGCAGAAACCAGATCCACTTTTCGTTTCTTTCTGCCACCCCTCTGTACCTAATAACTGCTTCAGTTTTCAGAAAATAACTCTGCATGTCTTCTACCCTAACACATAATGTTGAAGACCAAAGACCTGCTACTCCTCATTTTCTTTCCCTGCTGCTAGCAATCAGGAAACATGATGGAACAAATTTTCTATTTCTTGCCTCGGTGCAACTCTGCCAAATTCATGGTGGATGACTGTTTTCTGATTTTATCTTGTGCCCTTAATACCCGGTGCTCACAGCTGTGATGTACTTCTCTGAGACCTGAAGGCTGCACTGCAAAGCAAGATCAATGGGTATGTTGAGCCTAAAACCAGTTTTCAGTGTCAGAGTGTGAATTGCCCTTAAGTGCCACATTTCAGTAGTTATTCTGCAGATGGTCCATTTTCTACAGAGAAGCACATCTAATGACGCATTAAAACAGCCCCTTTTATTGAGCCCACGCACAGCCTGATTGTGGAAAGTTGTATCTGTTATCTCAGACTGGGATTTTAGGTTTCTCCAGGCTAGATAATACAAAGAAAGCCAAGCTATGTCAAACTTCTTTTGTAGTACACACCACTGCTGTCAGTAAAAGCTTCTGTGTTTTACTACTCTGTAGTGTGTATCACTACTCATCGTGGAGTGTTTCTTTAGTGTGATTACATAAGATTATCAGCATCCACAGCCATCTGAAACTTGCTCATGCTAATGCAGAGAACAGCTCCAGAAATAGGAAGAGGAGTACGGTGAAACTTGACTCCTTTCAGCAGCATGTCACAGAGGAATTGTTAAAAGTGGCTAAATTAAAAAGCATCAAGGCCTGAGTATTTACGTTCTAGGTTTCATAAGCAACTATGGTCCAATTTCTGTGTCTGTTTCCTGTGAACTTTCGGTGCACTTTGCTGGCATTGATTGCAGATAACGCCTATCTGGGAGGCAATGATTAACCCGACGTGAAGAAAGCGGGATAATTAGAGATTCCTGCTCACGATTAAAAGGGAAACTCAATTTTAGAATGAGAGTGGAATTTAAAGTTAAAGTAGGCAGCCGGCTAAAAAGAGGGCAATGAGAACACAGTTACACAACCTTGAAATTCAAAGAGCTCACGGGTTTGATGCACAAGAAGGAGAATCGTTACCGATGGTGAATAATGTCGACTGTCGTGTCATTGTTGTGATTATGTGAAATGTTGGAAAAATTGTTTGTGAAAAGTAGGCAGATGGTGAGAGTTGTGTAGGACGGGATGAACTAAACAGCAGAACATCAACTCCAGCTGACTAATTGGCATCAACACTGTGCCACTTTTCTCTGGGCACAAATCAGCTACTCGTACAACGTTGCATTCCAAAAATCCAATTTCAACTTGACAAGCGGAACAGCTAAATGTCTTTATGTTTCAACCTAGAAACACAAATCCATCTGCTTTACTGATGGTATACAATATGACTACTGAGCTACAGCTCCATCATATCAACAGAGAGCAACTGGGAGATGTGGGAAGTAGTCTGAATCCCACTTCTTCATCTTGTAGCCTTTTTAGATTATCACCTGAGTCCAGTGCTCTGGGGCCTGTCCCTGTGACGAAGCAGTGAGCCTGCTCGATTACAGCAGAAATATCCATATCCAAGGGTGCCTGTCCCTGTGACGAAGCAGTGAAAATGGAAAATGGATGGATAGAGATCTTTTAGATGACATTACAATTCCAATGAAAAAACAATCAATGAGAAAAAGAGTTAGTGGGGGACAAAGAGTTGTCAGGTAAGGAGTAACATGTGAATTATACTTGTGCTTCAGATCTATGCCGTAACTTATGCCATAACCGGACCCTAGGGCTGGGTCATATACTGTTAAATGATATGATACGATAAGAAAATGAAATATCACGATAGAATATGGGTAAAACGTGCATGCGCAGTGCCTTTGTTTTCATACGCACATGGCGGAAAAAGCATGGCGGCGACGGAGAATGAGAAGGGCGAAGGCAGATCGTTGAATGAAATGGATGAACCAGAATTGGTTTGTAAAAATGCTGCAACTTCAGTGGTGTGGAACTGTTTTAGCTTTCGTCCGTCAGATACACAACAAAGCACTATTTTTGGTAGAGCATGCTAGCGGGCCGTCGTTATTACCGTGTTTTCTGGAAAATACGGCACACTTCAAATCAATCCTTTGATTTTTCTGAAAATCGACAGTGCCCCTTATAATCCTGTGTGCCTTATGTATGAATTCTGTTTGTGTTTACTGACCTTGAAACGATTTTATGTGGTACACGGTGCTCGAAAATCTGTCAAATGTTTTAGTACGACTTTGCTGAGCTACGAAGCCGCACCGCTTGATGGATTGTCGGAGCATTATGGCTATCGTAGGCAGGAGCCTTGTGGAGTGATGCGTACTGTGCTTCAACATAATATTACCGTATTGTGTGTGTACAACCTCTTTTTAAGTTTTGTGGATATTATACATGGTTATGCTCAGGATATATCGGCCAATTTCCACTGGAAATGCCTTTTAAACTGTCGGTAAGGAATTTGCATTCGCACTGTTAAATTTTTATATAACTTTAATGCACATAAAAACAGCTGCTTGTTTAGGTGAAAATACATTGATGTTTTTTTGCATTAATAAAGTTGTGGAGTTGTAAAGTATTTTGTCTAGTGTCAATTATATCGTCAGTTATATCATTATCGCAAATTTTCAAATGTATATCGTGTATATCGTGATAAATATTTTCTACCGGACCCCCATTTGAACCATACGCTACAATATTCTTTGTAACCTGACAAGAAATGTAACTACATGTCCAGTCAATGCATACCACAAAGGTGTGGAAGGTAGCAGTGTAGGGATAAAAGGAATTTCCGGTTACTGCATAAGGTAGCATGTAAACGTCCTGCAGAAGTCCAAATCAAGCTTAAAGCTCAAAATAGCAGATGTCAACTGCTAGCCTGGACACCATTTCGGTAGGGAAGCGACAAATCAAACAGCCGCACTGACTGATCTCTACCTCGCTGATTGCTATCAGCATTTCAGAAAAATACGGTTACATTCATGTAATAATTACCTTAATAACATTTACAGATGGCAGCATAAATGTTATACTGGCTAAATGTTCAATGTAATGTGATGAACAAACTAAGAAGAAAAGTTTGTTTCTTCTGAAAAATTAAGTGACCAAAAAAAAGAAAGAAAAAAAAATGAACACTGACTACATCACTTGTTCTCAATCAGTGGATCCCAACAACTGTAATCATTTTTTAAGTACTACCAAGCCACTAATACACTAATAATAATAATAATAATAATAATAATAATAATAATAATAATAATAATAATGTGCTGACAGCTTATTTTGAACCATTTTCTGGCTTCTAGCTTTACATTGTTATTACTTTATGACAAATCCCTGCATGCTGTGGTTCTAACAATGCTTAAACTCCAGATTATGAGTCAATTTCACTCAACTCAACCCTGGGTACACGAGCAATCGCACAGAGAAGTGTCATTAAAAGACTTCCATGGGGGGAAACTGGACAGGGCTCCATAATGCTACAGAATACAGCAATAATAGAAGACTAAATTTGTTTATGTGAAAAGACAATGTATGAAAATTGTTATTGAGCACAGAAGAGAACAAAGAGAAGTAACACACCTGCTCAATCCCTTTAACACCAACACACATGCATCCTACAAGACCTCCAACAGCCAAATACATTCATACAAGATGACAGCACACACACCCACACACAGCAGTAGGGCTGACAGAAATGCTTGATGATATGACCTAAATTTTTCACTTTTTGAAGCTTGAAAGAAGCTGTGTGTGTGTGTGTGTGTGTGTGTGTGTGTGTGTGTGTGTGTGTGTGTGTGTGTGTGTGTGTGTGTGAGTAAAAGAGACAGTCAACTCCCAATTCACATTCCTTGCATGGCTCACATAACTTTCTCATCTGTGTGTGTTCATGTGGCTACGAGTGTGTGTGTGTGTGTGTGTGTGTGCGCGCGCGCGCGTGCGCGTGCGTGTGTGTAGTTGCGCTGCACCCAGCCCACACTAACTGTATTCATTTGAAAGCCCTACAATTTTGTCAGTCCCCCAAAGAACCCAGAAATTACCACTTCACCTACATCATGCCCACCCTGCAGCAGCACAGTAACAGCCTTCCTTTCATTCCCCCAGGCTGTTAGCTAGTCCACCTCTTAGTTTTTGTCAAATTCTGCACAACAATAAGCTACGCAGTGCTGGAAGAAAAGCTTATTGGGTTAATAAATTCAGCGCACACACAGAACAAGGATGAAAAAGCACAAGCAAACACCAGAGTTGAAAAATCATGAATTAAACAGAAACAGCATGCACACACACACACACACACATTTTTCAAAGGTGAAGGGAGAAACATTCTAAAAAGCACAAAGAGTCAAGAAAGAGGTGTGGAAAAAAACCACACACACAAAAACACCTATCTGATTGGAAAATATGGCACAAGTTGGAGTTATATAAACAAGAGGTAGAAGGAGGGAGAGAGAAAGCTATTCGACTGGTTGTCAATAGCAACAGCGTTTTGGAAGTGCAGTCTGCTTGGCTGCAAAGCATGTTGGGATATTGCCACCATTATTATAAGCCACCATTCGCTAATTCACTTCTTCCTACAAAACATTTAGGTGTTTTGTGAAAAACTAAAGAGTAAAAAGAAGAAAAAAAAACCAAAACACTTTTCTGATGATTTTCTTGCCATTATCATCTACATCACTGCAGCAGCTAAGTTAAAATGTGACGGAATATAACATATTTTCCCAAATACTTTGTGGCAGTTACAGTGGATCTACTGAGCTTTTCCTTATTTCCTGTTATGTTTATACTCTTACAGCAGTTCCTGCTCAGATTACAGATTTCAGAAATCTAAAATATTAAAGTCAGTGTATGTATAATTTATCCCTGTACGGCTACAGACTGCTCCCACTGCTGTGTTTCAGACATTCAGATTTTTAACTCTATGTTAATGGTCAGCAGGTCCCTAATATGGTCACATCTAGCCGTAAGGACAGAAGCCCCACTCACCTACTGTTCAAACCTTCTGTTTAAATGTGGCAGCCAATCAGAAAAAAAAGCTGGCTTAACGCAATGGAGAATTAAAAAAAAATGTTTTGGTTCAGAAAGGATGAATTCTAAGTGCTGCATCAAGGCACAGTATAAGAAAAGTAAGGACCGTCCTGACCTGTAAATCACTCAAAGCTACCCTGGTAGAATAAAAATATTGAGCTCCATAGCATAAGCCACCTTAAGACAGTGATGCAGGCAAAAACTAACTGCTTCAAGTTAAAATTGCATTTCGCAGTGTACAGATAGTTGTACAGCTGTTCACCAGGGAGACAGCTGTTTACCCCATAGTAAGGTAATGTTTTCAATGACACAAACATGTCTTTTTCTGTCCTTTCAGTTTTTTTGTCTAAGCCTAAGACTGGATATCCCCCGATGATCTCATTAGGATTTTTTTCTGAGATGTGGGAAACCACCTGCAAAGTCACATTGTCTGATTTTAATATGACACAGAAAAATTAAAATCACAGCCCAGTGTCACTCTGAATGGTAAAAGAAAAAAACAAAACAAAAACCTTTTGTTCTAAGAATCTCATACTTGCTTCCACACCAAAGTTAGTACTCTGATCCAATTCGTCACTTACTCGCTCTGACAGGAAGTTCCAAACTAATCGCTGACACCTGCTGTGAGTCCATCACAAGACACTTTGATTTCTCAGACCGAAACCACTGACACATCCCACATTCTTCTAGAAGACAGATCATTATAATATACATCCTCATGTGTCAGTCCCAGGAGCAAAAGAGAGAAACATAGAGTGTGTGTGCACACACATACACACACACCTCCCACAATGCAGAGACTGATCGATATGTGCACTGCTATACGGGCCTACAGGCATGGAGTGGGAGCTGTCGGGGTAATTAATGTCATTCTCTCGGGGTGTATCGTTCCCACAGCCAGCAACCCAGATCTGAATGTGGGTCAAAACGCACACATGCAGATTCGCAAATACACATAATTGAACAGCTAGTTGTTCCAGATGAAGGACACTGGAATTAAATGCAGGTCAAACGGGAAATAGAAAAGAGCCTAAAAGCATCACAGGCACTTCCCAGCAAAGATGGGTGAGAAGCGCTCAATACTGCAGAGCTATTTCCCTTTCAACAATGCAAATTTTCTTTCTAATTTCATAATCAGAAATTTTAAACTCTCATGTAGGCAGAGCTGTAATATTATTAAATGGTGATAATAACTGAAATGATTTATGCTGGATTTCTAGTTGTGTAATTGCTTGTTTTTTATGCTTTTGTATTCGATTTGGGAGAAAAAAAAAAAGGCGAAACTCTAGGACAATAGTGTACCTAACATCAGGTCACTGTTTTCAGGGTAACATCAGGTCACTGTTTTCAGGGTAACAGCAGGGCAGTGTGTTCCTGGTGCATTAGATTTAAATACCCTTGAGCTTGTGTCTGCTTAAACACAATCAGTCCCTAATACTTATTTTCAAGGGCATGCCTCTTATCTTCCACTTTCAGCAACGTGTCTCAACCGTATTCAAATAACTCGACAAGAACAACCACAGTTTGGTCAAAGTCAGGAGTTATTTGGAGGTTATTTTAAGGGATTTAACTCAGTTTCATAATGTTTGTATTCCAACTTTGCTCCACAGTGCTTTCACATCAGCAAAAACGTGGCACAAGCTGAAGTAAAGGCGCTGACTGTAGCAGAGAAGCCATTTCTTTCACACTTATATGAAGTCAAAGGCCGGTTAATGGTAAATGCACCTCGGCTCCTTTAAAGGGAAGTCTCATTGTATAGCTACAGTGTATTGTGAGCAGGTTTGGGGTGATATGAATATGTTGTGAACAGGTCTTGCATTATACCTGCAATGATCCATACTGTTTTCATTGGGATTTAGGGCGATTTCGAGGATGACATCTGTGCATTATTTCAGCCTTTAATCTACAGTTCGCTTTCTATCGCTGGTGACATTCTGGCAGCCGATGCCTGAGGTACGTTATGTAAACAAACATAACGTGAAATAAGATATTTTACGCTTGGACAGTGTTTGAGGCGCAAAAACAACACGTATAACCGTGCTGGATAAAGGCGCTGGGTAAACAGTAAAATATGAATTACAGCCAAGAATCTGGCTGTATTATTCTCCAGCTGCCGTTTCCTCTGTTTTGCCATTTCCACTGGCCACCATTCAGACTTCGTCTTTTGTCGCCGGGCGAAGCCTAGCCTCCCAGTTGTTCATTAAGCGTTACCTGAAAGTGACCCATCAACGAATTTACCTGAAAATGGTGAATTCCGTCGTTTTCAAGCCGACCCTCCGGAGCTGCCAGGCCCGGATGCCCTCCTCCGCTTTACCCGCCCACTGAAGTAGCCTGAAACACAGCTCCGTCTGTGCTCGGTTTGTGCTCCACACGCTCCGCCAGAGAAAGAAATATCCTCCGAAACAAGCAGAAAGGTGTGCGAGTGTGCGGGCGAACAGACACAGACCGAAACCCGAAAAAGTCGTCTGTCCGGCAGCGGAGACAATTTAAAGAGGCTGGAGGATGTCGAGTGCGGAGACGGGAGGGGTGCGAGCATGTAAGGTAGATTACGATAATGGCACTTCCGCTGACTTTTCAAAACAAAGGTCTGTTCTATTACAAATTTCAAAATAAAAGCCACTGTGACGGCTATCTGGTCAGTGTACAAACCAATGACTGGAGAAAACAGTCACTGGTACAAACTAAAAGTTGTTTTTTGTACAGACAACTTCCACATCATAGACAAGAAAAACGTAAAAAAAATCGTCTAGATAGACGCATACACCAAAAACTATACATAAATACATACTGCATATTATACATTCTAAGTGCTATTTTGTGTGCCTTTTTGTTTGTTAGCTTGTAGGTAAAACTAGAAGTTAAGTTCGAATGACATCAGAGTATAGTTTGTCAAAGTTGGGAAATGCATAAAATAAGAAACAGCTGGAAGCTTTGTTAGCATACCGTTCCTTTTCATTTGTAACTCATCACTATAACAATGCAACACTGTCCATTCCAGTCTTTAAATGAGTAGATCGATTATTTAATCGATTCAACTTCTATTACAAAATAGTCTGTGTTTGTTGAAGATGCCAAAAATGATGGAATGGTTAAATAGCGCTCAGGTTTTCAACAGCTTCAAAATTAGCATAAATTATAAAGATGATGGGAATAATTATTGTTGTGTGGCGCTCCCTGCTGGATAAAACTTTAATTACTAGTGATGCTGGAAATAATCCTCATGTAATCCCGTTGTTTGCAATAAATAACGTTCACTAACAGCTGAAAAGGTTTGCTAAAGGAATAAAAATGCTTGAACTCTACAATAGAGTTTTCATTTTTTTTTACCCGTTTACACCATTAGCATTTTTGCGATATTCCTGCTATTTTTAAAGAATCCGTTCATCTAGTCACAGGAGGGGAAATATAATTTCCCTTACAAATCATTGAAGTATTTTTGATTCTATTAAACTTGTTACGGCGTTGTGATAATGACTGGGCTGTGTTTTAACGGATCCATAAATGACTGTAGGTGTTTTGCATAACAGCACATTCACAGAGCGTGCGTGAGTGCGTGTCATCACGCTAGCCTTTGCCCCAGTCAGCGGAGGTACATAAAGTACAACAACCCACTTCTCCACTACTTTTACAGAGGACACGAAGCACTGGTACTTGACAGAAAATGTCTCGTCCTGCGGAGAGACTCCGAGTCATTATCAACCATCTTGACAGACATTCTGCGGGGATTGTATCTTTTTTTTATTCATATTTGCGATAAATCGGGCGCGTTGGAGGCTCTTAGCCTATAGCGAAGCAGTGAGCGCCCGATAACACTGATACTCCGCTACTGGGAACCCGCGGTGGACTGCAGGCCTCCCGGAGAATACTGACATAAGGACAGGACAGGAGTTGAATGCCTGTAACTATTCTTGCGCTGTTAACACCGCTAGTTATTTTCGTGTTCGCCGTTGTTTCTCTACAAGTGTGTTTGTTTGGACTGCATAGCATTAGCAATAAACGTTTTTAATGCTAGCTAGCTGGAGACATTTATAACTGTTACTTAGGGCTCGGAAACTACTGTTATTGGATTATTTTCTATATCAACCTGTTAAATAACAGGTGAACAAGTGTATCTGTTAGGTCTATCTGTAGATAGGTCAACTTAAAGATAAGCTAGTTACAAATTTATACATGTGATTTGTTTAAAAAGGTGTTGTCGGTTTCCCTGGTTTTAATATGCAGCAGCAATGCAGATTTTCACATAAAAGACATTTTCACATATTTTGGCAGAAAGGCAGAATGTTACACTGTAAAATCTTGGAAATGATCTGAAATCTATAAATGATAATCTCTCGCTGCTGTATAGCAGACATTTCCCCCCGTGTTTTTGTTTTTGTTTTGTTTTGTTATCCTTGACTGATTTGCTGAAGAGAGCTGCACCCACGTCTGCTCAAACCGTCAGCTACGGTCACCCACAGAGACTGAGGTAAGGACACACCTAAACTCCGCCTCGGGCTAAAGGTTTTTATGCACTCAGCAATCATTCGTGTTTATCGTTCACCTTTCCCACAGTTTCTTCTTTCGATCAGGTCCACAGTGTCCCACTTTTCTGCTCTCCATGTGTAATAAGTGGTAACTACAGTGCCATTGGCTCAAAAGGCAAGGCAAGCTTTTTTATTTTATTTTTTTTATTTTTCAATTTGGCAGGTATACTTTGGATAATGACCTGCTGACCCCGGAACAGCGGCTCTTCTATGAGGAAAATGGCTTCCTTCTCATCAGAAATCTGGTGTCCATGCAGGACATCGATAGGTTCAGGTAACATCAGACACTTGGCAATAAATGATAAATTAAATAAGTACTTTTTCAAAAGCACAAACACATAAAATAATTATTTTACTTGAATAGGTTACAGTTCAAAATATTGATTATTTATTTTATGCCAGCCTTTGGCAGATCCCCCATCATTTCAATCAGTTTTAGCTTTCATCCCCTTTGAGCTAGCTTTCTTCTGATTGGCTGGCCCTCGCACAGAAGGTAGACAAGGATATCTGATCTTTCATAGCCAAAAGCAGGAAAACTAAATATTTACAGCAGTCCAAAGGCTGATCGTTTTATCTCTTAGAGATTATTCATACATGCATTGTACTCAGTATGTGAAAGTTTGGCCATAGGAAAATCTACCAATTTTACAGTGACTGTTTAAGGAACACTTTTTAATCAGAGTGTAGCATCAAGTCAGTTAAACTTATGGGATATTGATCTGGTCATTTAATTAGCAGAGGGGTTGTTTTTCCATTTCAGCTGTTTTGGTGTTAATGAAATTAACAACAGGTGTACTAGAGGAGCAACAGTGAGACAACCCCCAAAACAGGCACGGTTTTACAGCTGGAGGACACTGACATTTTACCTGCTCATCTGACTGTTTTTATTACACTAGTTTTGCATTTGGCTAGGGTCAGTGTCACTACTGGTAGCATGAGGGGAGACCCTACAGATCTTGCATAGGTAGTTTAACTCCTCCAAGATGGAACATCAATACCTGCCATTGCCTGAAGTTTTGCAGTGCAGTACAGTCTCAAGATCATGGTTTCAACAGACAGACAGTTACTCTAGGAGAGCTGGACAGGGCTATAGAAGGTCCTTAACCCATCAGCAGGACCAGTATCTGCTCATTGTCTGCAAGGAAGAACAGGTTGAGCACTCCCAGAGCCACAAAATGACCTCCAGCTGTTTACTGGTGTGAATGTCTCTGACTAAAGCATCAGAAATGTGACTTTATGAGGGTGGCCCAATGTCCTCTAGTGGACCCTGCACTCACTGCTCACTGCTTGGCATTTGTCATAAGATACCAGAATTGTCAGGTCCACCACTGGCACCCTTTTTTTTCACAGAGGAGAGCAGGTTCACTCTGAGCACATGTGACAGACGTGAAAGGCTCTGGCGAATCCGTGAAGAACATTACGCTGCCTGTAACATTGTTTAGCATGACCGGTTTGGTGGTGAGTCAGTAATAGTCTTGGGAGGCAAATCCATGAAGGGACACAGACCTACAGGCTTGGCAACAGCATCCTTGAAATCCTTGGACTCAGTCTCAGACCCTACATTGGTGCAGCAAGTCCTGGGTTTGTCCTGGTGAATGACAGTGCACAGCTTCATGTGGTGAGAGTGCGCAGTCAGTTCCTGGAGGATGTAGTAGTTGATGCCATTGACTGACCCCCATACTCACCTTACCTAAACCCAATAGAACACCTGTGAGACATTATGTTTCCGTCCTGACTGTTGTGTGTGTGTGTGTGTGTGTTTTGGTGCCTCCTTCAGGAGGGAGTTTGAACGGATCTGTCGACAGGAAATAAAGGTTCCCGGTCTGGTGGTGATGAGGGACGTGGCTATAGCAAAGTCCGAGTTTGTCCCAGATCAGAGAGCTGTCTCAAAAGTGCAGGACTTTCAGGAGGATCCTGAGCTGTTCCGGTACTGCTCTCTACCAGAGGTACTGGAACGCCACATACAAACAAAGACAATACACACAGCAGTAGGGTTTTTCGTAGGGCTGTGCCATATTATACCGTTTACAGTAATACCGGTACAATGTTATGCAACGATAAGAAAATAAAATATTGCGATAGAATATGGGTAAAACGCGCATGCGCAGTGCCTTTGTTTTCATACGCACATGGCCGAAAAAGCATGGCGGCAACGGAGAATGAGGCATCCATGAAAGCAGAATTTATTAAATTTAACAGAGTTAGAATTTAGCGGAAGTTAGCTCGCTAGTTTCGCTAGTTACCTAAACATGATATAGCATGTTCTGACTGAGAGATTTCTGAAAAAATTAAAACGTACAGCTCTGCTATCACTTCCAACATAAATGAAGACAGAAAACTAAACAGCAGTGACATTTGTAGGGTTACAGCTATGTTAGCATAACATAAACAGTGAAACTGGAGGATGAACGCTAAGTTTTTTTCCACTCGATAAAAGTTAACGTGAAGGTTCCTGATGGTTAGAGACAAATGCATGGCAGGATGCTCTAAATGGACCAAACTTCAGTCAGGAGAACAACTGATATAGTCCATCCACAATACGAGGTTAGTCATTAATATACTGCAACAACATGGGAATAGAGCAGCTGCCAGAGAGTTCAACATTAATGAATCAATGGTACGGAAGTGGGGGAAGCAAAAAGTTGGATAAAGTTTGACTTATCTGACTGTTTTGTTTCACTTCATGTGCCTTATAATCCCGTGCACCTTATGGTCCAAAAAATACATATTTGACTTTTTTATTTGGCACTCTGCAGTCTAATGTTGCAAAGAACATCTTTTTAACTTTAGTGGATATTATACATGGTTATGCTCAGGATATGTCGGCCCATTTCCACTGGAAATGCCTTTTGGTTAAACTTTCAGCAAGGAATTTGCATTTGCAATGTTAAATTTTTATATTGCTTTAATGCACATAAAAACAGCAGCTTGTTTAAGTGAAAATAAATAAATAAATTGATGTGGGGGGGGGGGGTTGTGCTAGTAAAGTTGTGGAGTCATATTTTGTATTTTGTCTCGCATCAATTACATTGTCAGTTATATCGTTATCGCAAATTTTCAAATATATATCGTAATAAATATTTTTGGCCATATCGCCCTGCTCTAGTTTTTCAGATGGTTGTTTTTTCTGTGTTAATTGCCAAATTTATTCTGATAAAAAGGGTTTGGTGCCTCACAGAGGTGCTATCAGTAATCACACAGGTGATAAGGCAGAAAACATTACATGGACTTCAATCATTAATCTGGAATGTCTAAATGTTTTTCACAAACAAAAAAATGAATAGGCATTGAATTTGTTTCTTTTGATAAACAATGAAATAAGTCAAGCCTGAAGACTATCAGAACAAAAATTTTTGCTTTTCTTTATCAGATCCTGAAGTACGTTGAGTGTTTCACTGGACCGAACATCATGGCAATGCACACGATGCTGATCAACAAACCTCCTGATGCAGGTATTTCAATTCTCACTAAAATGTTTGGCCGACAAAGTCACAAATACTTAATACTTATTTGGATGCTGCATACTTCTTGGGTTTACTCTTAAATTCAGTATTTTTAGGTACCCGACCCTTTTTAGGACAAGTATTGTGCAGATAAATAATAATCAATGTAATAACTGGACGTGCCCCTTAGTTTTGGCTCCCTCTTGTGGCAGTGATCATAATTACATCAACACTCTTGATTTGTGCTTGATTGTTATTAGCTTTACTTTTTAGACTGTGTTAGTAATCTTCCCTCTGAATGGCCAGTTCTTTATTTATCTGAAGCATCAAATACATTTCTTAAGCTCAAACATAACATAGAGTATCTTTAAGGTGTGATTTGTGAGAAGAAATTAAAAATGAAAACGAGTTTGGTATCGCAATGTCTAACGTGTCTTCTGTCATTCCAGGTAAGAAGACGTCCCGTCACCCAATGCATCAGGATCTGCATTACTTCCCCTTTCGACCAGTCGATCGGATTGTCTGTGCGTGGACAGCTATGGAGACTGTGAACAGGCAGAACGGCTGCCTGGTCGTCCTGCCAGGATCACACAAGGGCACGCTGCAGGAACATGACTATCCTGAGTGGGAGGTACACACAACACTGTAACAGCTACAGTCATGCCTGCTAGGATGTACACACACACACACACAGAGTGTTTAAATAATTGCATGTGTCCTCAGGGCGGGGTGAACAAGATGTACCATGGAGTCCGAGACTATGACCCAGAGCACCCCAGGGTGCACCTAGAAATGGAAAAGGGTGACACAGTCTTCTTCCACCCACTGCTCATCCACGGATCTGGCATGAACCAGACACAGGGCTTCCGCAAGGTACTGCATTATGCAGAGTCCACCTGAGATCCTGATATTTGCTAATGCAAATTAGCTCCATACAACCACATGATTATTTGTGGTATTTCTTTTTGCATACGAGTAATGAGGTGTGATATCTGTGTGTGTGTGCGTGCGTGTGTGTGTGTGTGTGTGTTTTCACAGGCCATCTCCTGCCACTATGCCAGCGGTGATTGCTATTACATTGACGTGAAAGGAACCACACAGGAAAACATAGAGAAGGAGGTGAAGGAGATCATAGCGAGGAGGCATGCTGTTGGTGATGAAGTCACTTTCAAGGTCAGACACGTACATCCAAACTTCATTTGTCTTATTCTTACATTATTGCTTTTTGATTAAAGGGAGCCTCTTATGCTTTTCCTTATATTTTTAATCACATAAATGCGTTTACAATTGATTTATCACTGGCTACAAGCACTGATAGCTCACAATCCCAGAAAGTGTCCACGTTAAAGCTCTGGGCAATGAAAGAGGAAGTGATAACAAAGTTAAACCATAATAAGGAACTGGAAACAAAGTCAGACACAGGTTGTCAATTACATGTGATGTCCAGGGCAGGAAGCAGGTGCTGTGGTCATGTAGTCCATGCAAGGCTCCTTCAAAACAAAATTTTTTGAAATCAACATTTCACATTTGTAATCAGCCTTTTTGTAGTCTGCCACATATCATCAATGTTTGTACATATGCATGTAATTATCGCCTGAGCTTTATTCAAACGTCTTAACTTAATGATTTTAATCTATTTATAAAAAAGTTAAAATTACAGTGGCATCGTTAAGTAACAACATCCCTAGTCTATGTCTCGTTATCGTTTACAGGCTTCCGTTATAAGATCCTGTCATGGGCTACATTTACCTCGAGGTCAGCTTCTGCTTAGCAGCAAGCATGTGTGCCAGGAAGTGTGCAACCTGGCATGTCATTATATATATATAAAACAGAAACTGAGCGCAGCAAGATACTCAGTTAATGCATCTTTAGAATGAAGTGTGGCTTGGTGGATGTAATTGCCCTAAACGAGAAAACAACCTGAGAATAAAGACTGTGTAGAAACTTTCCTGCTGAAATTGAATTAAAGTCACATTCTTCCCATTATATGAACAAAACACCTGACAGACATTTCAGGAAGTTGGCAATAGAGTCAGACAGAATACAACACACTGATTTCACTGTATGTAAACACAAAGATAAAAAACATCAAACCTGGCTTACATGTAACCACCATCTGCTAAACCTTTCAAATAAAAATAAGATTACTATCATTATGAGCTATCTCATAATGAGCAGCTGATGTCTGATGAAAAGCTTGAGGAATTTCTGTTCCTGTAAACTCCAAAATTTGCCATTAGAATAACATGAAAACAGAGGAAAAATAAAAGGGGTTTGTTTTTGTGGCTAACCTCTCCTTCAAATCCGTCTCTCTCACAGGACACCTGGGCGATTCGGGGTCGTCTGGTGCAGGGAGAGAGGATTTCGATGTGAAGACGCTGCTGCGGGGTGATGAAACTGAGCTGAAACTTTACCATCTCAGCACAGCGGCTGAATGAGAAGCAACAGGCTTTGGATCACTGCAGCAAAGTTTTCGGGTTTTTCTGCTGAGGGCTCTGCAAGGGCTTCAAACCACTCTTATCTAATTTATGCTAAAACTGTCACTGATTTTCTTTCACCTAAATGCACTGGATTAGTCTGCATATAATTCAACATTTAACAGTGTTTTACTGCACAGAGATCCTTCTAAAATCCATCTGTAAAGTTGTTTAGCCAAGTGGAGAAAAAAGAAGACATTAATTACACAAATGGGGATTCTAAATAATAATGGATTTTTGCATGTTGATAAAGAAAACCGAGTGTGTCACGAGTGACAGAGTGTGAAGTTCAAAAAGGGATAAAGTGGAAAGAAAGATTAATGAAAGTGTTTAAGTGATGTCGTACTTGTGAATTGACACTAACAGAGGCCTTAATCTTGCGGCATTCTGCCTTGTAAATTAATGAGAATGTTTATTTTTGCATCTTTAATGGCATTTTGAATCTTTCAACAGGAGTTTTTGATCTTCATGTAATAAATGTAGTGTATTTTGCTAATATTAGCAATAAAACTCAGAATTGACTGCTATATAAACAGACTGTGGTTGGATTCTCGGTTACATTTTGAGTTTCATACACAGAAAGTTTGGGGTTTGTAATAATTTAAGTGCCAGTGACTGACATTAAACCAAACGGTAATCATCCACTCACTCTACAAAATAGAACTTTCTCTGTTGAGCGCACAAGAAACTTAACTCGAATTCAAGAGGAGAGTCATTTGAGGTGGTTTGTTTTTTCTGATTGTCCCTAATTTGTTTGCTTCGAGCAAGGCGACCAGATCCAGCAAACCTAAATGTGGCACAGAGGGTTTGTTGGCGTGGCACAATGTGAGACATGTTTCTATTGCTGAGAGGCATTTTGCATCTGAAGAACGAATATAATTTATTTGAATACAACATTCCCAGAGCAGCACAGTGGTGCAGTGGCTGGTAGAGTCCCCTCACAGCAAGAAGGTCCTGGATTTGACTGCAGATCAGGCTGACTGAGGCCTGTCTGTGTGGAGCTTGCAAGTTCTCCCTGTTCCTGTGTGGGTTGTCTCCTGGTACTCTGGCTTCCTCCCACAGTCCAGATAAATGCTTGTTAGGTTAATTGGTGATTTTAAATTTCTGTGGGTGTTATTGTGTCTGAATGGGTGTCTGGCGACCTGTCTAGGGCGTATCCCACCCTTTGCCCTATGATAGCTGTGATAGGCTCCAACCCACCCTGAATTAGATAAGTGCTTCTTTTTATGTTACTGTTATTGCAGTTGCTGTTTTGCCCAGTGGTGAGGCTAATTCAGACTAATTTGCCTGAATCTGTATGACCTTCTAGTTACACAATATTCATAAGCAGCGAAAGACAGTGACATGGCTTTAGTAAAGTCTCCGCGTAAAGAGAGGCTCCAAGTCGCACTAGCTTCTGGAGATCCTGTGTGAAATGTGGAGGTCAAGCAATGACCAGTGGAAACAGAATGGCTCCAAAACACAAGGCTTCAAGGAAAATATATCACAGTCACCAGATTCTTACCTGCAACCTTCTGGTCATACCTAGGAGAGTCTGACTTGCTTTGAAGATCTAACCTGCAACATGAAGAGTTACGTATAGTCAAACAGGTCTGGTAAACAAGCTGCTCAAGAACCATGTTACTTTGTTGTTGAGTCCTATCTGTTGTGGAGTTAGGCAGCACACCACAAATGTGAGCATCAGCATTTGAACCTGATATAGTTAGATGAAAAGCAGTGCAAGATAATTAGTAACTGCTTGCCCTCCACTGGAAGAAAGAAAAAGGTTTTGTGAGGCCAGATCTGAAAGTTTTAACTTTTGTGAAAATGGGAGGAAACAGAGTTGTAAAACACTGATGAACTTCTCTGTTTAACATTGAATTAAAGTCAAAGTGGCTGGCACTTGATGATAGGGGCAGTCATATGACTGGAAAAATTAATTAGTTTTTTTTAAAAGCAGCACTGCTAAGAGTGAGTCGACGTGGTTACATTTCAACAAAGCCTTTGTTCAAAAGCATGAAAGTCGGTCACACGTAGGAGCTGAACTTTGAGACCGTCATGGTCACTAAAAGCAAGCCTAGAAAAATATATATGTTACATAAGTACATGTTGTCATGCGGAGGAAAATGCAAAAGAGGACACTTAAACCATACCAGCATAAGCACTTTGCAATCATTGCATCCGCTCTTACTCACAAAAAATGTGATATATGCATATGCATATATATAACCCATATTTACACATGCACACACATGCTGCATATGCATCTGTAACTATGTGTTTCTTGCAAACAGGTTCTGACTTCTGGCTCATTTTCTGTTTAATGTTTTCTGAGTAAGACTGCTGAGTTTCCTTCAGATGAAATTTCAGATCACAAACACTCCAAGGTAAAATCTGCAGAGACCAATTTAAATTGCAACTCAAAATTTAAAGAGGAACTATTATTCTCATTTCTAACTCCACATGTTCATTCTTTGACCCTGTTGCAGTACGCTCATGTGTTTCGCAGCCAGATTCATGTACCTGAGGCGAGCATATTAGAGATATTTGTTTTTGTTGACATCATACAGAGCCAATAAATAGGAAAAAAGAGCATTAAGCAGGGTGAACCCTGAGCTTTTGACTTTGGCCATGTTTTATATAACCATAATTCCAAAAAAGATGGGATGCGGTGTAAAAACAGAATGCAATGACTTGTGGATCTCATAAACCCATATTTTATTCACAGTAGTACACAAAAAACATATTAAATATTTAAAATGGGATAGTCATGATGGGTATAAAAGGAACATTTTATAGAGGCAGAGTTTCTGTTTCTGTTTATATAGCGCCAAATCACAACAACAGTCACTTCAATCAGCTTTATATTGTAACATAAAGGACCTACAATAATATAGAGAAAACCTTAGCAATCAGATAACCCCCTTGGTTATTACTTGGTGAGAGTGGGGAGGGAAACAGTGGATCATGGGAATCCCCCCATGCCTTTTGCAGCATAACTAAGAGGGGATTCAGGGTCACCTGATCCAGCTCTAACGATAAGTTTTTACCACAGTTTTAAGCCTAATTTTTAAAGTAAAGAGGCTGTCTGTCTCCTGAATCTAAACTAAGAGCTGGTTCCACAGAAGAGGGGACTGAAAGATTCTGCCTCCCATTCTATTTTTCAGTAGCTTCAGTAGCCTGGCTTACTACAAGTAAGCCAGCAGTATGAGAGCAAAGTGCTCTATTTGGGTGATACGGTACTATGACGTCTGTAAGATAAGATGGGGCATGATTATTTAAGACCTTCTGGTCAAAAACAACTCAAAGATTCCTCACAGTGTTACTAGAGAACCAAATTTTCCAGGTCTTTATGTCTTTAAGACATTCCTGCAGTTTAACTAATTGGTGTGTGTTATCTGGCTTCATGGAAAGATAAAGTTGGGTGTCATCTGCATAGCAGTGAACATGTATGCTATACCTTCTGATGATACTGTCTAAAAGAAGCATGTATAATGTAAACAGAATTGGTTCTAGCACTGAACCCTGTGGAACTCCATAATTAACCTTAGTGTGTAAAGAGGACTCTCCATTTACATGAACAAATTGGAGTCTATTAGATATATATGATTCAAACCACTGCAGCACATACCTACAGCATGCTCTAATCACTGTAATAAAATATTATGGTCAGCAGTATTGGCCCTAGCAGGACAAGCACAGAGATGACTCGACTATCAAAGGCTATAAGAAGATAATTTGTAACCTTCACTAAGGCTGTTTCTGTACTGTGATGCATTCTGAAACCTGAATGAAGCTCCTGAAATAAACCATTCCTCTGCAGTACATAGAACATGCATTACATAGAAAGAGAAAAATGCACAGTGGGTGGTTTGTTAAGGCAACAGTTATAAAAGTGCCATTTAAAAAAAGTCTATTATGCTTTATTTCATATGATTTATAGAAAATTTCAGTATTTACATTTTGCTACAAGCTCCTTAAACTACAAACACAGTTATCTGTAGAAAAGCAGAGGCTGTATGAACTCATCCACCTAGAGAAACAAAGGGCAACTGACTTGCAGGAAGAGTTTTGATTCCCACGTTCACGAATGTTAGGGCTCCAATTAATCTAAAATAAGGCCTTGATTGGGCTCAGTTGTGGCTCAAAGCATGAAGCTGTTTAAGGTAAAGGATATTCCTATGGAACAAAGCACAGTTTGTGTTTCTGGCTCCCAGTTTTATTATTTAACATCTTCCAGCAGTCACAAAAGCAGCAGTAGCTGGTTTTCTCTGGTTTTTCCTTGGGTTATGTTCCATCCCAACTCCCTCTTTGAAAACTGTGAAGTGATGAGGATTCCTTTCACACACTTTAATCAGTGGTATTAGATTTACACTGAGTCAGATGATTGTTTTTTTCCTAATGTGAAAGTAGTGGGCAAAACAGAAGTAGGTTTCATAATTTAATTCAGCGATAAAAAAGGATTTTACCCACAAAATGCAAGGACTGAATATGCATTATGTGCAGGGCAAAAAACTTTCAGGCACTTCAGAAACTTGCACTGTTGTCCATTGGGAAGGCTTGTGATTGGTTCCAGCAGGCTGACGTGTCTTAAATAACTGTCTTCAGTGAGGGGAAAGTTGCCTCCTGCAGCAGATCTGTACTTTAATGTGCAAAAATGACAACAACACTGCCTGCCAACTACGTTAAAAAACGTAAAAAAGTTTAGTTCAGCTTTAAATGCAAAGGATGGTCACATCAAAAAGGATTATGATTTTAATTTTGTATTAAAAGTAGTTTTTAATCTTGATTTCTATTTAGCTGTCCTCTTCTTTTTAGTTCATCTCTCCTCTTTCCCTCCTTGCTTTCTCCGCCATCTCCTCCCCTGGGGAACTGAAATTCCAGCATCTTCCCTCCCTCTGTAAAGCTTCACCTCCTCCTTTCTCCTCCCACTCTCTTCCTCCCTCCACACCTCTCTCTCATCTTCCACCATTCCCTGCTTCATCCTTCTATCCTCACTCACTTGAACTCTGTTAGGTGTGCTGTGAAGTCCAGTGGAGCTTCTGCCTTTTACCTTCAAGATGTCCTGGGCTCGAGTCTTTGTCCTGTCTGTTCTCACCACCCTCTTTGTCATTACCTGTGAGTACCTTGTCTTGGTAGGTGGGGAAAAGATTGGGGGGAGTGGAAGAGTAACTTTTGGATTCAACATCTTCAGGGTAGAAAAAACAAGAGTAGCTTTGAGGGTACAAAGCACTGATGCATTGTGTTGGGTTGACTGGGGAACAATTTCAAAATATTAAAAATATATATTTTTAATGTATTTTTATTTTTATTTATTTTTTATTTTTTAATATTTTCCCAGTTGGGACAGGCAAGTATGTATGGTTAAATGCTTAGGTTTGGCACCCAAGGTAAAAAAGAAAAAAAAAAAGTTTTCTTCCATTTGGCCCCTTTGTGATGGCTGAGGACACAGTGAGGCATGAGTTTTGTGAGACCAATCACTGAAAAATGTGGTGTGGCTTAGATGCTTATAATAAGAAACTGATCTAATCTGAAGCAAGCTACACTAAACTACAACACAGAGGAAGACATGACCAATTTGTGAAATGGGATTTTGATTCAAAATCTACATAGTTTGTTTTTTTACACTCAGTGCTGCACAAAACTGCCTCATGGAAACACTTATATTTTTTATATGTCAGGTCCTTCGTTAGTTTTGTGCCCCCAGCTATCCACCAGTAAGCTTTTGTTCAAGGAGTACTCACAGTGGAGGGGTTGTATTTGAAGCTGTATTTAAAGATTTGCAGTTAAAGACTTAGAGAATGAAAAGCTCTTCCACATGAAGTGAATATATATATGTATATATATATATATATATATATATATATATATATATATATAGATAGATAGATAGATAGATAGATAGATAGATAGATAGATAGATAGATAGATATTGTTATATTTAAATTTTGGCCCCTTTGTGGTTGATAAGGTGACAGTTGTGGTCCAAATAATCTTCCATATATTAATGAAGACTGAATTTCAAGTTTGTTTGACCTCATTTTAAAGACATGAAGCCTGAACTATAAGGAGAAGCTACATCCTTGACACTGAGATTAGAGTGTACAGCACAATATCCTGGTAATGATGTTAATATTATACACTTACACCTATTATGCACCTTTTTACTGGAATACAATGTGTGGAGAGAAGATGTAATAACTAACAAGCCAGTCATGCAAAATGAGGAGATAAGTGTTTTATACATTTTTGTACAACTATGGTTCAGACTCACTCTCTACTACACTTGTATTTTGGGTGCAATCTATTTGTGTGAAAAAGACAAAAGACACAAAAAACAGTTGTTAAGTCAGCATTTTCGCTAAAATTAGCCCTCCCCTACCCCCAGATTTTCTATATATATTATAATTATTATATTGTGAATTCCTTTAGCCATGTTGTATACATCTGATAGTGTAAAAACCTTAAATCAGATGGAAAGACTACAGTGCACAGTTTTAATGAGATAAAATATTTTTTCCCTCACCTTTAGTTTTCAGCCTGGTGGAAGGTGCAGCAGTACGGGATGACTCAAAAGCATCAGATGCTAAAGGTATGACTTTTTATCCTTCAAGCTACTTCCAGTAAATTGAATCTTTACATTTCTCCTCATGCAGCTGTGAACTTATGACCTCTGACCTTTAGGTGCTGCACAGCAGGTTTTTATGCCCGAGTCAGACGCCTCCAACTTTTTCAAACGCCGCAATCGGCGCTCAGTCCGATACTACGAGTTCCTAGGTATGCTGCACACCATATATTTTACACATCCACTTTAAAACAAAGGCTAGCCACCAAGAGGAAATTGTTTAGGGCTGTCTGCATGTTGTTTTGTAGTCATTTTGGAGGAAGAATGGCTATTTCTGAAAAGCTGAAGAATTGACTGTCTTTGCGCTGTTTGGCTGGTGTGGTCTGGGAGTGGGGAGTGTGTTGATTTATATTCAGTGCTACATGTGGTTTAGTTCTCCTCGGCCCTGCTTGAGTCGCTGATGTGGCCACACTCAATTATGGCGTGTTCGGCCTTCCATAGATATTCTTTGTGTGACTGTTGGCTTATTCGTTTGTGGTTGGGATCGGAGATGACACAGTTTGTTTTGGCTGCAAGCTGGGACACTTAAAGAGAGTTGTACAAACTCAGGCAGGTGTTCCATGCAGAAGCATCTTTCAAATCTGGGTCTCTCACAGACACACACACACACACACACACACACACAAACTAGAGGCTGCAGAAGGAGTCACAGGGTACTCTGGAGCAGGCTCATTCTCTAAGTTTCTTGGTACAGTAAGCCCATTCTTTCATTCTGAGAATTAGTACAATAAACATCATTCACACACCTTAAAACTAACTAAGCAGAAACACACACACACACACACACACACATTCACTTGCACAAAAGCTCTGAAACCATCAGTCCAACCCAGAAGTTTTTCTTTGTTGATTTATATGTTTTATACTGGAAAAAACTATCAGAGAGGTATGCATGTCCCTGGGCAGACCTCCAGAGACAGGCTGTTTTTCATGACACTTTTTCCCACCCATCGTAGCAGTAAGAGACAAACAACCTTTTCTTGGAAAAAAGGTTGATATTGTTACTTGCCAGGTTAGTCAATTTGAACCCTAGTCAGCTATGTGTGTGTGTGTAAAGGACTTTTCTTTGGAGAGAAAAGTAAAGGTGGATGCACAACAACCAATTACAGAGGAAAGATTTTATTGAAAGGAAGAAGTCTCTGTGCTCAAAATTACTTAAAAGGCAAAAATTTATTGTTTTATGTATAATATTTCCAACAGATGTTGGATGACTGCTTAACCTACTATGACCAGAGCAGCTGTCTGTAGCATTCTACTATTCTTTTCCCTTTCCCCATTTTTGTTTTTCCATTTTTAAACCTGTTAGAGAATACAAGAGGACATTAGACTTTGTTGTCTTAGCGGTATGTTTTTCATGCTGGAATACCCAGCCATGACCCATCTTCATTTTTCTGGCTGAGGGAAGAAGACTCTTATCCAAGATTTTACTGTACATGGCCCCATCCATTGGCACCTCAATGCAGTGTCATGTAGTCTTAGCAGAAAACCCCCAAAGCATAATAATCCACCTCCGTGCTTGACTTTAGGTCATACTCAGCATTTTCCCTCTCACAGATATGGCAGGTGGAGCTAATGCCAAAGAGCTCGATTTTGGTTTCATCTGACCACAGCACTTTTCCCAAAACTTTCTCTGAAAAATTTAGATGTTCACTGGCAAACTTAAGAAAGGCCTTTATCTGTACCTTCTTGAGCTGGGCGCACTGCAAGATTTCAGTCCATTATGGTGTAGTGTGTTACCAATGGTGTTTTTTGTCACCTTTTCATCAAGCTTTTTGCTGATGGTCTTGTAGCCCATTGCAGCCTTTTGCAGGTCCATGTCCCTTAACAGCTTTTTGATCTTGCACATGTTGGTGGAGAAGGAATTGATTCTGTGGACAGGTGTAATTGATTGACTGATTGTGGTCTATTTGGCAAATGGGCAAGCAGCAGCCAATCGGTGTCTCTCCATTAAAATGGAACTACTAAAAAATTTAGAGTCTCTTCATTTCTTCTTAAGTGAGAAAACTTCAAATACAAATTCAGCAAGGCATCAAATATTATTATTTCCCACACTGCAGGTACGATTGACCTACAGGCCCTATGTATGGATTAGAAGTCTTGTCTAATCCATAAAGAGCCTACCCTGTACCTGCACCTGGGATAATGTTCACACAATATTTTAAATGTTTATCCCAATTAGAAGTTAAATAATGGAATAAAAACGATTTATCAAAAATGGTTAAAAAAGAAAGGTTACAGTAGAATCAGACCATGGAAGTAAAAACTACTAAAACAGTTTTGAACATGTGAAGAAATACAACCTTCTATTTTGACTATTTTGTGAACAAATAACTTCTCTTCCCATCACCAACAGCTGAGCAGAGGGTGAAAATGGCAGCCGATGAGCGCAGGAGGGAGTACAATGAGGAACAAAGGAACGAATACGAGAACTATGTTGAGGAGGACAGAGACGGTAAGACCTGAATTCACCTGGTTTCTTTTAAGCAGGTTCCTGTGTTCTCCGATTTAACACCGTGAAACAAAAATTAAGTTACGGCATCTGGCGATTCTATGACTCCTACTATTAGATATGTTCCCTCAAGTCTACATTTTGCTGAGATTGCACAACAGCACATCAAATTAGGAAATACACAGCAGGGGAAAACATTTTCCTATTATCCTCTTTATAGCGCTAATGAAAACAGGAAAGGAATTTTCAATTAAATACCAAATGCTTACTTAAAGTCTTTGTTTCTGTGTGCTGAAGGTGAAAACATCAAAACACCTCAAGTAAAAAAAAAATGCAAGAACAAATAATCATGAATCATTGTCACTGATTTAACAGAAATAGTAAAGGAAACATCAATCTGCTTTGAGACCCCTAATGAAGCACTAGAACAGAAAAGTTAGGCGATATTGCAACAGCCAACTTGAGCTCACTCTTTACAGGAAACTGACAATTACTTGAATGTCAGTTACCATGAGAGGCCTCAGTTGAGACCACACTGAGGGACAAAGATTAAGTTTGGATCTTCTGGCACCCACGAGCCGTTGAACCACAGCACAGTGCCTGAGACTCCACACCAAATCAAAGTGTCTATTTGTGGTTGATCCCAAGCTGACAATCTTCCCTGTGGTCGTCTGTCACTTGTGATATAGCTGCAGTCACAGTTTCTAAACTAAGAACTGCTAACCATAAAGATGGGACTGGGTTTTATTTGTAAGAGACGGTGTTTGCATGGTTTGGGTCAACAAGTTCTAAAGATAAACAAGGTCTCAACCGAATGCCAACACAGAATTCGTATTTTCATGTCTCGGTCCATTTTTATCACTTTATGCTGCATTTAAAATCAAGTTGGTGAACCATAAAGAATGGAAGAAATATTGCGATACCAAACTTTGAATAATACCTGAATTACTCTGAAGTGAACACATACATTGCTTTGCTATGCGGCCAACAAATTTTCTATACTATGCAAAAGATAAGCTATAGTTAATTATATTATTATTATCAAGTTAGTGTGATTTACTTTTCGCAGCAAGGGTTTCATAAAATTTCACTTTTTGATATATTTATTGTTAGCGTCTAAAAGTAGTTGAGATTATAGTTAAGAAGAATCAATTGCCTAACTCAGGAATACAACTTAGAGGTAGCATAAATGTTTTTTACCCCTCACCCATATTAAGCTGATAGCGTATTGTTGTAGTCGTCGTGGGTGGGCGGAGTCCACTCCCAAATTTGTTAATGCAATAACTCGGAGCTTCAAATTGATACCATAGGTGCACCTAGCAAAAATCTCAGCTGAGTTTAAGAGGTCAGGTTTTCTGAAAATCTTGGGAATGTGGTAACTGGGAAACAAAGCAATGTAGGATTTTGAAAATTCATACCATACGCGCATCTACTAGGAGGCTAAGGCATAGCAGTCACCAGTATTTGTCCTCATTGTAAAAAGGGTCTGTAAAAACAAAGCTTTGCTAACACTAGCGTAGCTAGCTAAGACTTTAAGTCACTGCTAATAATGAAAAGCATTATACTTTAGAGTCACGTTTCAGGCTATGTATGGAATATTTCAGTTCTTTTTGTTTATGCTAATAGACAGTGGATAGATTGAAACAACCTCCTCTTTATATGACCCACTACAGTCACCTCCACCTGATAGCATCTACTGAGTGACTTCATCTGAGTTTTGTTTGATAAACTGCTTCCCGCCAGTACAAAAATAAAATGAGGTGTAAGAGTGAGGATTAAAGTACAGCATTAAAATTGTATGTTGGAAAAAGTTTATACAGTACTCTGATAAGCCTTGAGCCACCTCACAAAATAGGAAACAGGTGTAACAAATTATTGAAAGTGTAAAAGGAAATGCGCTTTATAGAAGGTAAAAACAGTTTGTCTAACAATTCTAACAGGCTTAAAAATCAATATTTAATGTGACCACCTTTATTCTTTAGTTTAGCCTGAACTCTCTTTGCCAGCTTTCCTGTAACGTCTTATAGTAGTCTTCGTAAATAGTTCTCCAGGCATCTTAAAAGATCTTCCAGAGCTCTGTGTTTTTTGGATGTTGGCTGCCTCTTGTTCCATTTGCTGTCAAGATTATCCCACACTGCTTCATTATTGTCAAGGTCTGAGCTCTGGGAAGGCCAGTTATGATTGATTGTGTTCCCCCATGTAAAATGCAGCCACAAACCATGACTCTGCCGCCATCGTCTTTTACAAATGACTGTTACATATCTCTCCTGACAACAATCCAATTTGGTTTCATTTATATAGCATTAATCACAGCAACAATCACCTCAAGGTGCTTTATATTATAAGCATTATTATAATGTTCCCTATTGTTTTATGGTGTCAATCGCTAGTTTCAAACTTAGCATCATTTTTGATTTTGTAAACTACAGTAGAGCAGGAATACAACGTGATTATGAATACTGTGCTGTCACAGTGGCTTTCAACATATTTTACATATAGTTTGTTATATGCTTGCTTAATGCATTGCCTTAATTATGATTTTCTTTCTTTTTCCATCTACAGAGGTCAATGAGAGGTCAAGAGAGACAAATGAGCAGTTCCGTGAGTTTCATTACGATGGTCTCTCTCCTCGCTACTACTGGTTCCACTAAGCATCCCCAATCACAGAGAGCTGGACAACAGCAGCTCTCACTGCCACAACCTTTACCCCGTACTGAAGGTGACAACCTGACTCTGTCTGAGCGCAAGTCGTTTCTGTATTTGTCCCACTTTAATCTACACCTTTTTCTCAGCCTTATTTCTGTATACAACTTAAAGAGTGCAATATATGTCTTCATTGTTAAACTGTAAAGATCAACTTTTGTATTGTTGGGCAGAAATTTTGCATGTTTTTTTTATATGTACATTGAAGCTATATAATGTCGTTTCAGCCTGACGTGCTGTATTAGCGGCAAGTAACCAACCTTTTATACACAAATGATTTTGCCAGATAAGAGTTGTAGCTTAATTTTTCCAACAAACTGTCCTTCATATCCAAGTCACAATGACAAATAAAGATGAATTTCCAATGATGTGCTTTGCCTCACACTTCCACTGTCTGGTATTT
The DNA here is from genome assembly GCF_036321145.2 of Pelmatolapia mariae. Lineage (NCBI taxonomy): Eukaryota > Metazoa > Chordata > Actinopteri > Cichliformes > Cichlidae > Pelmatolapia > Pelmatolapia mariae. The sequence continues at coordinate 35,641,509 of NC_086242.1, read as the reverse complement.
TGAGTTTTACTTAAAGGGAGGGAGGCAGTTTGGAATAAAAGATGAGGTGAGCTGCAGAAATCATCAGCCTGAAATGGATCCCACATTCCAGAGTGGAAATATTAGACACAAAGTGCTCAGTGAAGAGAAAGAAGGGGGGGGAAAAACAAGCAGCGACGGGATAGCGAGCAAAAATAAAAGCCTCACAATGATGTGGCATGGCACTCTGCACTTGCTAATCACACAGCTTCAACCCCAGAAAAGCTTATTTTATCTCTATACTGTGATTCCACCTCAGACCTTTAAAGCCATGTGGATTGGCTCAAAGAATTGAGTGAGTGCCACCTGGCTCCGCCTGGCACCAACATATGGAGTGTGTTAGAGGGTGTTTCTGTGCCAATATAGGAGAGCACATAAATCCCCCCAAAATTCTTCTCTTGTAGGGAAAAACAGTCTGTACATATAAAATCTTTAATCAGCTTTAATCAGCCAATTTGCAGCACATCTGGTATCACCACAGACACTCAAGAGCTACATAATGTCAAAATTTAAAAACAGAACTGATACTAATGAAAGCCTGGTAAAACCTTAAATTACAAACATAAAAGTCTATAGGTTGCTCCCTCAATAATAAATCACTTCATGCTGTTGAGGAATTTGGCATGCTCCTCTCCTCGAGGCAGGAGGAGCTCTCCGCCAAGCTTAGGGCCAGTTTTCTCCTGCAATGAAACATCAAGTGTGTGATCAGTCTACTTTGTTTCAATCAAATGTTGCTTTAAACTTTTAGATTGGTAATCTGTGACAGCTTACCTTCAACATCCCATCTCGTTCCCATTTAAACAGACCGCAGTTGCTGAAAAGGCAAAATGACTAATGAGTTGGCGAGTCCCACAGTCCCACTACAGTGAACACATCATTTCAGTGTTTCTGCCAGGCCTTGTCGGAAAGCCACAGTCTTACCTGCAGTGTTTGTGTGGCAGTCTGTCCAGAGCAATGGCTCTCTGTCCACAAGGACATTTAAAGAAGCGTTTCATTGCCTCGTGCCACCGCAGATCATGGTTCTCCTCTACACAACGATCCGCCGGCTTGAAGTAGGTGTAACTACACTGGAACCAGCAGAAGAGTAACAACTGTTTACTTCAGTGACTTCTGATAGACAACCACAGCACACCTGGGTCAGCGGTGAATTCAACTTCTGGCTCAGTACCTTTTTACAGGTGACAGCCCGACACTTCATCTCTCTGATGTTCCTCATCTTCTCCTCCATCTGCTCCTTCTTCACCAGAACATTGAAGTAGCGCTCTTGTAGCTGGTACTCCGCCTGAAAGAGAAAGAGAGAGCTATTCATTAAGAAATATACAGAGGGGCGAAAAAAGGTTATTGGATACCATGCTGAATTTGTAAGCTTGCTCATTTCCAAAGAAATTAACCTTCTAATTTTTAACTGGCCACACGCACATTGGGGGGGCGAGGGGGGGGGTGTCATATGATTGTTCGGTTTTTCTCTATATGTATTACTGTAGGGTCTACCTTACAATATAAAGTGTCTTGAGGCGATTGTTGCTGTATAAACAAAAGTGAATCGAATTATATTTGTTTAATTTTAATGAAGAGAGACACTATCAACCAACCATATCACATACATATTTATACCTTAGTCATTAAGAGAAATATGAATTTAATCCCCAAGCAAAACATGACTCTTACACCAGTAAGACATTTGTCGTACTTGGTCACCAGGTTTGCACACATCTCAGGAGGGATTTTAGCCCACTCCTCTTTACAGAAACTCTCAAAGCTTCAGCTCCCTCCACAGGTTTTCTACAGGACTGCAGTCTGGAGACTGGCTGAGGCCACTCCATGACCTTATAACTATAACTAACATGTTTTTTTTCTGGCATTTGGGTTCTGATTCTTCCCATTAAAATGAAACTACCATAAAAATTAGAGGCAGTTCAATTCTTTGTAAGTCAGCAAACTTATACATTTGCACTAAATTTGGTTTTTCATATGCATCTATGCATCATCAAATGTCACTGGTCATACCGCTTGAAGTATAATCCCGTGGCGAGATTTGGCTTTCAGGATCTTCTGAAACTCCTCTGACTGGACATAGTCGAGTTGTTCTCGCTTCTTTTTCTGCACTGGCTCCTCCTCCTCATTAGCTGAGGCTTCACCTGCAGACAAAGAAAAGAACCATAAAACAGGCAACGGTAAGTTTACTTCAGCATAAAAAGATGAAGATCTGTGTTCCCAAGAATCTGTGCCAGCACAACAAACAACAAAAACAACAAAAAGATAACATTATGCAGTCAAGGTACAGAGGCAACAATATCCTGCCATCCTGTGAGGTACTGTACTGCTAAAATAACAATTTATTGTTATCTTTAATTTAAAACTTTACAAGAAAGGAAAAAAAAAGAAAAAAAAGAAAAAAAAAAGAGGATAGCTATCTAGATGTATGAATTACATTGAAAAAAACTGAAATGTGTACCACTGGGTGAGGTGCGATTCCGCTCTACTCGGGCATTGATCTCGCTGCTGTCACACCTCTTCCTCTTCACAGCGTTGGGGTCTTCCTTCACCAGCCCCGTGTCTTTAGCCCTTAGCTTCTTCAGAGCAGCCAGCTTGGCAGCTGATAGCTTGAGGGTGGTGGGAGAAGGAGCTGGAGGGGGGCTGGTATCAAAGAAGAGGATATCATCTCCCTTGGAGAAGCCTCGGCCCAGGGTCGGAGTGTGGGGCACCGCCGGGCTTTGGGAGGCCGTGGGGACTTCAGAAGCAGCTTTTGGTGACATTAAACAATCTTGGCCTGTCGCACCGCCCGAATTCTGCAGTGACCTTTTCTGAACTTCTTCCACCCTCTTCCGCCGGCTCTCCAGGAGCTCCCGCTGCTTCCGTTTCTGCTGCTTCAGCAGGTCTGAGGCCGAGATGGACTGAAGAGGAGCTCCCGATGTTTCTTTGGAAACTGAGGATGCCAAATAAGATTTTTTTGTTGGTGTGTGTGTGTGTGTGAGAGACAGATGACTGAGTTCACAACACTGTAATCAAACGCGTCTTTAATATAACCTAGCTTGCCAAAAAGTGCAAAAGATTTGCAGGTTGTGTACCTGACTGGCTGCCCTGCGTGAGATGCTTCTTCAGCTGCAAAGCTCCAGGTGTTGGCACTGACATCAGGCTCTTAAATTCATCTGAGCAACCTGCAACTTCACCAGACTGCATGGCTACAAACACACACAAGCAAAAACAGTTGAAAATAGGGAACTCCCTTCTGCCTTTGTTCATCGATCTCTCCTAAAATTACCGACAGGATTGAAAGCTACATCAGTATTTTAATCAAAGGAGAAAACAATTTTTAGATCTGAAAGTCAGGGTAAGGAAAAAAGGGTTTGAAGCAAAAAATACTCCTATGCAATCCTATATATCTATCATCTACGACATCAGGCTTGTAAACATTAACTTCCACGAGGAATGATTCAAATCTGTGAGTGTGAGAGAATCTAGCAGTCCTTACCGAGCCTCTTGGCTTGACTGACGAGCTGAGCCGAGCCTCTCACAAACAGCTTGTCCAGAGTTTTCTGGGTGGGTTTGTTCGGTTTGGACGCGGTCCTGCAACACACAGGCTTGTTACTGAAAATGCAGCAGCTTGGATGCTTTCAGTCCCACACTGTGTTCCTGGTTTTGTAAGGGTGGCAGTTAACTTGCGCAAACTGACTTCAGCACACACTATTGATTTGAAAATCCAGTTAAAGCCAGAATCTGTGTTGGACAGGGTTATGACCACAGCCTGCATGACTAACTGCTCCAGAGGATACTAACAGAAACAGCTGAGTCAAGTTTTTATTGATTTTACTGCATTGTTCTTCATTTGATATATTGTAGATGTAAAGGGAAAGTAGAAAGAGTTTCCTCTTACAGTATGACTGACCTGAACTTTAGCATTAGGAAAAAACACACTCACAGTGAGGCGGCACAGGCAGCAGAGGACACGCCGCCGTAGTAGAAACCGTCCTGACAAATCCGCTCTCTCAGGCCGCCTGCCTTCCCCTTCCCCATGACTTTACTGGGCGCTCTTCCGGAAAACGACGACTGCAGCTCGGCCCTTTTTGAGCTCATCTTCTTATACTGGGCTTTGACATGATACTGGCAGTATGGGCACTCATACTGTGGAGGAGATGGAAGTTTAAGTCAACAGGATAATCATTTAGGTACAGAAAACACGATAGAACAGACTAACCATGTTAACTATCTGCGAGCATGGCTCTCCGTTCCTCTTCACACCCTTGCAGGTACCGTAGTCCTGAGCTTTACCCATCAGCAGCACCTTCTGTGGGTGATCCACCGTCAGGCTCACCTGCACACATTCAACACAAGGTTTTATATTCTGGGAAGGAAATCAGCTTACAGTACAAAAAACTACAGACGTACATGATGGGTGTTAGCTACTAGAGGTGGGACTCACCAGACAGCCCATGATACGATACCATCATTTCAATCACGATACTTTAATTATGCAGTGTGTAGACTATTGTGCATTATTGCCTTTTATCACCTTTTTTCAATTGCAAATTGTATCCTCAAAGTTAGACTTTGCCAGTATCTGTTTTATCCAATAAGATAAAGTTTAGACATATGAGTTACATTTTGCAGTAAAATGTAACATTGTCAAACCTTTATATCACAGTGCCATTAATAGACGGACTGAGGATCTGTTTATCATTAGGTGTAAATGTTAATTTAAAGGCATAAAGGCAAGAAAAAGGTTTGAGCCTCAGACCCTCAAGAAACATTTAAGTGGAGGCCTCAAGTGTGTCCAATATTCAACATATCAGACTGTCTTTGCTACTGGGAGCTGATTTTAAAGTACAAAATCACTGAGAATGAGAAAATAATTTTTCCTCAGACTCCACATTAGATTCATTTCAGACTTTCTGCTCACCCCGTCATATCCTTCTTTCTGCTTCATGGGGTTTGGGTTGAGGAGTCCGACTACTGTGCCCGTCTCAGTCTTCCAGTGCTCTTTGTGAACTTCACCAAACAGAAACAGAGACACAAACACTTCCAGGTTATGGAGGTCATTGAGTTTCCAGATGCTAAAGGTTTTGCCCTGCAGAGAAGAAAGTGCTCAGTCAGGAATATTACAGGATAAATGTATTTATCATCCGCATAGAAATATCTTCTTAGTGCTACCACGAAGGTTTCTGACTTCCTCAGGGAAAAATAAATAAATAAAACAAATCCTAGCATCATATGCAAGCAATACTGAAATAGTTTGGTTTAATTAACTCCAAATATATTAAACACCAAAAATTTTTTGCCTCCTGTATATGCAGAATAATCCTACTTCTGTTCAAAGTCATCCCTAAAGGCTGGATTAAAACCAGAAAAACTCATCCTTAACTACTCTTTTACAAAATTTTTTATTCATTTCTTTTGTATATTTTTCTATGAAACGGTCACTGATGCTGCACAAACAAAGTCCACAAGGTCTGACTTACACTGCTGTTGCTTTGAGGCGTGGCTTTATTGACCAGCACAGCAAACGTCACCCAGTCGCTGTCTTCCAGCTTCTCCCGAGCCATACGCTCCGGTAACTGTGACAGTCGAATCAGACGGCGGTCAGCCATCTTACGGTCCATCTCGCTAGAAGAAACACGTGGTTTTCTGAGGAGACAAACAGAACCGAGCCAAAGACTTAAAAACACAGGAATGGGAAAAAACAAAACAAGAAAACCTAATTCAACTGACAACTTGTCATCACTTCAGTGCTCTGACCTGAGCCGCAGTCCTGAATATTTCTCAAGAGCCAGGTCTTTGGGAAGAGATGGATAAGAAGGAACTTTAGGCTGCACTGCTGACGCAGCTACTGCAGGTCTGCTTTGGGATGCTGAAGGTGAGCGCAGAGCATCAGGAGCTGTGCTGGTGCTCTCTATGGGCTTGAAGGAGCTGCCGATCTTTATCTCTACCAGTGGTCCTCTGCTTTCTGAGAGGAGCACAGCCAAGAAAAACTCAGACACAGAACATACGTGCATCACTCTAACGTGTGTGGTGACACAATCACTTTGTTTAAGGAAAAACTGGAGTTTTACCCGGTGATGTGCTGGGTTTAGGTTGGTGAGCCACTCTCGGTTTGCTTTTAAATGAGTCAGCAAAGCTGAGCTGAGAAGAAAACTCAGAGGACTCCTGGAGCTTGAGGCTTCCTGCTCTCACTGGAGTGGATGAAGATGCTGCTGGAAGGATGGAAAAAAAAGAAGAAGAAAGCATTCATGAAACATGAGGTGGGTTAAAGCTATAACAAAACTATACACAAGACAAACTGCTTTACTACAGTCGCACAGAGAGAAGGTTAGATGCAGTACAATGTGCTTGAGCGGTACAGAGGGAGTTGGCATCACTGTTTTCTTTACCTGCTGGTGTCTTCTGTGTGTTAGTGGCTGGTCTGGCCTGGCTCAGTTTGGAGGTCGGTTGTCGGGTAGGTGCAGGTTTGGGTCTCACTGGTGTGACACTTGGTGAGTTTTTTCCTGAAGTCTTAGCTGAAGAGGCTGACGGGACTGAGACTTTCTGGCTGGCCTCCAGCTGCTGCTGCAACCTGTCCATCTGCTCCTTCATCCGCCTCAACTCCTCTGAAGAAGAAAAAATGCATAACAAAATTAAGCTGACAACACAGGCTCAGCATGTAGCTCCACTAAACTCCACTGTACATCAACAAACCTTGTAAATCCTCTTTCGACTTGTTCAGGTTCTCACGGTCACCCTCTGATTCTTTGTCCTTCTCCTCTTGTTTGATGTCATCCACATCTCCAAAGAGCTCCAACATCTCGTCCACATTGCGCTCTTCCTCCTCGATGCCCTCTTTGTACTCCTCGTCATTTTCCTCGTCAAACAGCCCATCCAGATCGTCCGCCTGCTCCTGGCTTTCTTGTTCTTCACCAATACCCTCGCTCTCAGCCAGCAACGCAGTCAGAATATCCAGATCATCCTCACCTGAGTGAAAAACACATGCACTCATTTGCGTCTTAACCCACTGATAAAGCAGTATTCTCATGAGCTTTAAATCAGACACTTACTCTCCATTTTAAAGAATTAAACTGTGTCGTTGATATCAGATCACCTGGTCACCTACAGAAAGGCAAATATGTGGAATTACTTTGGCAGAACCTCAAGAAAGAACCGATCTGGCAGAAAACAAAAACAAAAACAATAAAAACCCAGATGTGGGCTGTAATTTCCACAAAGAAAAAAAAACATTCAAGAAAACACATTCTTTAAATGTTTGACTGAATTGCGAAACTGTTCAGACCACACAGCAGCACACAGGAAAGTGTGATAACACAATCAAGCAGCCGTGTTTCTCATGTGTCCAAGGTGTCCAGCTGACCACTTGAGAGATTACAGACTTTACAAAACAAAGTTAAACAAGCCGTGTCATGCTCCAAGTTAGATGCTGTCTTCGACCCTCTTTCTCAAGGTTACAAACTTCTAAAGTTAACCGAATGCTGCATCTTTCATAATGCTTGTGTTATGTATACAGTAATATAGAATTTAGACTTAACAAGAGGCTTTGTGAACTTATCCCAATACATTATCTCTCTCACACATACACTACCAGTCAAAAGTTTGGAAACAGCTTCTCATTTAATGGTTTTTCTTTATTTTTACTACTTTCTACATTGTAGATATAAACTGAAGACATCAAATATATGAAGCCAGATATATGGAATTATGTAGCAAAGAAAAAAAAAGATAAATAACTCCAAATATGTCTGAGTAGACACAGATTGCTGAAAGTAGCCACTCTTTGCTTTGTTGACAGTGCTGCAAGCATTTAGCCTTCTCTCAATGAGATTCATTGCTGTAGTCACCTGAAATGTTTTTTACTTCACAGCTGTACCTTGTCAGGGTTCATTTGTGGAATTTCTTGCCTTCTTAATGGGGTTGGGACCATCAGTTGTGTTGTGCAGCAGTCAGGTTGGTACAAAGCTGACAGCCCTATTTGACAATTGTTAGAATTCATATAATGACCTAGAACCAGTCAGCTAAGTAAAGAGAAAAATAATCCATTATTACATTAAGAACTGAAGGTCAGTCAGTCCGTAAAATTGCTACAACTTTGAACGTGTCCCCAAGTGCAGTTGGAAAAAACTATCAAGCACTACAATGAAACTGGCATATATGAGGACCGCGCCAGGAAAGGAAGACCAAAAGTTGGCTCTGCTGCGGAGGATAAATTCATCCGAGCCACCAGCCTGAGAAACTTTAAGTTAACAGCACCTCAGATTAGAGCCAAGATAAATGCCATACAGAGTTCCAGTAGCAGACAGATCTCTACATCAACTGTTCAGAGGAGACTGCACAAATCAGGCCTTTATGGTCAAATAGCTGCTAAGAAACCACAACTAAGGAAAAGCAACAAGCAAAAGAGATTTGTTTAGACAGGTGGAAATCTGTGCTTTGGTCTGATAAGTTCAAATTTGAGATCTTTGGTTCCACCTGCCGTGTCTTTGTGTGACACAGAAAAGGTAAATAGATGGTCTCTACATGCATGGTTCCCACCATGAAGCATGCAGGAGGAGGTGTGATGGTGTGGGGATAGTTTGCTGGTGACACTGCTGGGGATTTATTCAAAACTAAAGGCACACTGGGGCGATCGTGGCTCAAGAGTTGGGAGTTCGCCTTGTAATCGGAAGGTTGCTGGTTCGAGCCCCAGCTTGGACAGTCTCGGTCGTTGTGTCCTTGGGCAAGACACTTCACCCGTTGCCTACTGGTGGTGGTGGTCAGAGGGCCCGGTGGCGCCAGTGTCCGGCAACCTCACCTCTGTCAGTGCGCCCCAGGGTGGCTGTGGCTACAATGTAGCTTGCCATCACCAGTGTGTGAATGTGTGTGTGAATGGGTGAATGACTGGTTGTGTAAAGCGCTTTGGGGTCCTTAGGGACCAGAAAAGCGCTATACAAATACAGGCCATTTACCATTTCACACTGAACAAGCATGGCTATTACAGCATCCTGCAGCGAAGTGCCATCCCATCTGGTTTGGGTTTAGTTGGACCATCATTTATTTTTCAACAGCACAATGACCCCAAACACATCTCCAGGCTGTGTAAGGGCTATTTGACCAAGGAGAGTGATGGAGTTCTGTACCAGATGGCCTGGCCTCCACAGTCACCTGACCTAAACCCAGTTGAGGTGGTTTGGGATGAGATGGACCGCAGAGTGAAGGCAAAAGGGCCAACAAGTGCTCAGCATCTCTGGGAAGTCCTTCAAGAGTTTTCCATTTCAGGTAATGAGATTACCTCATGAAGCTCATCGAGAGAATGCCAAGAGTGTGCAAATCAGTAATCAAAGCAAAGGGCAGGTATTTTGAAGAATCTAAAATATAAAACATGTTCTGAGTTATTTCACACCATCCATCCATTTGCTTCCGCTTATCCTTTTCAGGGTCACAGGGGGCGCTGGAGCCTATTCCAGCTGTCATAGGGTGAGAGGCGGTATACAACCTGGACAGGTTGTATACCTGTCCAGGTATACAACCTGGACAGGTTGTATACCGCCGTTATTTCACACATTTTTGTTTACTACATAATTCCATGTGTTCATTCATAGTTTTGATGCCTTCAGCGAGAATCTACAATGTAAATAGTCATGAAAATAAAGAAAAAACCATTAAATGAGAAGGTGTGTCCAAACCTTTGACTGCCAGTGTAGATGCGTAGCTTTTCCAGCTCTTGGCAATATAATTTTACATCCAACACAATTTCCTGCACTGATGAGATATCACCCTGTTACCGCCTTGCTGGGGACACATTAGCATAAAAAAAAGAATTCCAGATTTTCCAGCAGAGGTTGGAGCAATCTCTTCACGATGCAAGTAATAATTGAAACTACAGTGATATGAAAAACAGTTTTCACAGGACTCTATGCAGATGCTGTGCAAAAACTAAGCACAAAGCACAATTTAATAGCTTGCAGAACCACTTTTAGCAGCAGTAAATTAACAGTAACTAACCCTCTACATACATTAAATCAATTAATTGTGTATTACACGATACTGCACAGTACAGAACAGTGCAACACTGTAATATGAGCTACTGAGCACAATTAAAATCCTGTCTGTAGCTCACCCAGTTGTTTTAAAGACGCTAACAGCTTTAACACTCATTCTATGTGAAAACGAAAAGATGTCCAAAGTATTAAAATCTAGGTTCAGCCTGAAGTGGAGATAAGTTACAATGTAAAATGAAACGACTAAGTGGTTACACTTAACCCGGTAAAAAGCAACTAAGAGCATAAATGTTTGAAGATATGGACAGCCGCTTTCCCAAGTGAATATAAAACTAAAATTCTGCATATGTATATATACATAAACAAACAGCTTCCATTCATTTGTGACCAAGTCAAAGATAATGAGACAAACAGTTTACCTTTTTGCAACTTTGCGTCTTCCTTCACTCAAGCAGCCCGAAAACCACCTTACCGGATGTTACGTCCACATTTAACCTCTCGAAAATAATGCCTACTGTCCAATAAGTAAAGCCTTTCGTGGCGATGTACAAGTCATTCGGTTACATTTAATAAAAAACGACACAATAAACCTCATTGTAATTCACAACACACAGGCCGGGCGAGGGGGAAAATCCAAACTGGCGCTAAACGAAGGACCCCGTTGTGTTGTCGGAGCGCTGGTAGGTGCCCAACAACTTGCCTGATTTAAAAAAAACAAACAAAAAAACAGAGATTAATGGGTGGTAGTGGGTGGTTGCTCGGATAGCAATTTCTTTGATTAGATATTAATATGAGCTAGAAGTAAAACAAAACAAACAAAAAAAAAACAACATAAGCTGCTACTGAAGTAGATTTTGTTGTATTATTTATACAGGGAAACCCCAGTCGCCTAAAATGTCATTTTACGGGACTTTAAAACATATGAAAAGTTATGTCAATATTGAAACATTTTAATACTTACAGTCAACTGTGATTATGATGTGAAAAGCCCTAAAGGGTATCTTTAAATAGGAAGGTAATGTAATATGCGAAGTGCTTGTACAACAGCATTAGCTCTTGCTTATTTCATCGTATTTAACTAAAATGTTTGTTTCATTTTTATAATATATGAAGAGTGACATCAGGCATGAGTAAAAGCAAACACATTTGCAAACGCTTTTATTTTCTTTCCCCGAACTTGAATCAGGAAGGTCTTTACAGTCTACAGAGTACAGATTCTGCCTGCACTTTGACAAATTGATCATCAGGTTAAATACATTATATTCTGATTATCAGGTACAATATGCAAAGTCAAAATAAAATATATATCTTTCATAAAGTGCCTACATGGTGAATGCTGCTTTTACCACCAAACACCAAATTATGAACTAAAATATCCTTAGTGAGGAAAAATATAGAAGCAATTTCATTTTAATTTGAAAAAGAATCCTTCAAAAATATAGAAAGCCTTCAGCAACCAAATACTTGTAAACAGATGCAGCTTTTAAAGGCTCAACTTTGGTTGATTTATTAATATATTTATGACCAGTGGTCAGTGCTTAACTAAAATCTTACCAAAAGGTCTATGCAGCTTCTGTTTTGTTTGCTCTGGACTTGTTTTGCCCCTGAAAATTTTCAGCTTGCTTCAGACAACACAGCTACAAAAAAAAAAAAAAAACCAACAATGTGACGGACAGCATGTTGCATGATAGGAGGTGTTCTGTAGAATGTTTTCTATACTGTTCTGAGTGTTTGTGAGCAACTTTTAAATGTACAACAAAATACAGTCAACATACTCTTTTCACATGCATTTCCAAACATCACAGTTTGGCTTCTTCCAAAAGCAAAGTGTTCCCACCCGAGAATAAATTTTATTGATCCCATATGGGATCTCTTGGAGTGAAGAGGTACAGGACAAAGCAGAGGAAGACTCCGATTAGGTGATGATGCAGCCGCTGTTGCCGTGAATGCTTATATGCTGTGACGCACGTCTAGTTGATGCAGTCCATGATGTGGATCTGGAGGGAGTCCAGGTCTGGAAGGATCTCATTACACTTGGGACATGCGTGCTCAGGGATATTCCCCCGATGCTGCCAGTCAGTACCTGAAAGTGAGAGACACTGATCACAACTCTAGCCTGCTGGATGGCTGCTCCAGTTCCACTTGTATTTTCTGACAGACTGATTACACCACAAAGGTTATTCAGTCGAATGTTTTGGCTATACTGAATGATTTTTGCTGCATCTAACTATCATTTTGCAAAAGGTCAGATAATGTTCTTTAATCGCAAAGTCATTACTTGTGCAGAGAAAAATCTTGTCCAGTTCCTGTCAGCAGTAAAAGTACTAAAAAAAAAAGAAAAGAAACAAGAGCCGAGGCAAACTGTAAGCTGTATATAAAAGATGGAAATAAAAATCTATGAAAAGTCGGTGTATTCCCGGTAACATCCAGTAGAGGGCAGCTATGGTTAAAAAAACAGGTCTGATTGTATATTTTCTTAGTGACTTCATGGTCTCAATTGGTAGATTCAAGTCTTAGTTACACCTAATTGTGTAATGCTCATTATATAACTTATAAGAAGATTAAGCAGGGAATGTATTAGGGTCTGGCTACTCTGGGATTCCCTTGTCTGGTGAACAGTTGTAATGAAAGACACCCAAAGAATTTGACTTTTCTTTTGCTTTTTTTCTTCATTTTTGGCAAGTAGCCTACATTTTATATTAAACTGCTTTTTCACTAGCCAAAAACACCATTCAAATAACATCACACAACATCACCGTAAAAACCAAGCTAGCTAATCAGCTCACATTTCTATCCAAATATAGTGACATGTGTTTCAAAAGACCATCTATCTCTTTTTGGTATAAAAGAGATAGATGGTAAATTAGAGTAATTGTCTTTCTAGCCAGTAATAACATCCAAATAATCAAAATGTCAGAGGGGAGTCCGGTATAAGCTATATAAGAGAAAGCCAGGAATAAGGTTTGTGCGAGAGGTTAAATTATAACATGCTGTACCTCTTCCAACTAAAGATGGTCCACCTCCATGTGGGTTTCCACCTTGTGACAAATGTCTCCTCTGCATCTCGTTCAGTGAGCGCCTGCACACAAAGAAAAAGCTTCAGATGAGCCAAATCAGGACATTATACTCAGTTTGTTTCTGTGGTCATGTCATGCAAATAGAAATGGGTTTGGCAGAATTATACAGCAAAACTTTTGTTAATTTGTAAGTTAGTCGAGCTGCAGACTCTACTTTTAAATTTCGATCCTTTATTCAATCACGAGGAGTTTTTCTCCACAAGAAGAATAGAAATTAACACATTTAGTCTGAAGAAGCTCAAATCGTGACCAGGTCAGTCCTCTCTCTGAATGCACACCTGCCCATTGAGTCCATCTCGTCTTGCAGCTGGGTGTTCTGCTTCTTCACGTACTCCAGCTGAGCAGCCAGACGCTCCTTCTCTTCGTGGAGTTTCTCCCTCGCTGCTCTTTCTGCGTGGAAGTCGGAGGAGTAGATCTCTGCCTGCAGAAAGTACAGAAAAACACAAAAACACAATGACTGCCATTAAAAGTGGTACACACAACCCTGATGTGCTGAGGCCTTCTGATTGTTGGGTTTAATGCTAGATGATATATTTCAAGTGCTCACATTTAAAGAACCACTGACCTGAGCCTGGAAAACAGATATGGTCTCCAGCTCCTTCTCCTTTTGGAACATGTCCTGCTTCATCTCATCGATCTTTTTCTGCTTAATAGCGAGAGCTTCTTCAGCTGCTGTCAGCCGCTGCTGCAGCTCCTCCGCCATATGAGACTGCAGAACCAAACAGGATGGTAAAGGTGCCAGTTATCCCTGATATATTTTTTAAAAATACCATCAATATTTTTTTTTTTACTGCATCGGGTTTGTGAAAATCAGTACGATCCACACAACACAACATAAAGTTACCTCTTTTCTCTGTTTCTCGTCTTTGAGCTCAGTGTAGTCCTCAAACAGTTTGGTGTAGGCGTCCTTCAGCTGCGCCAGGTTGTTCCTGTGTTTAGTAAATTGTGTTTAGCAATTTGTGTGAAGTGACCCGATCGCTTTATAAAGCTCTATGTAGTCAAAGTATAGTAACATAACCCCATACAAATCAGTGTCACAATATGCCGTTTCTGCACTCTCACACAATCAGTTAATGTGTATGTATGCTTGTGTTTTCTCTGACTTCTCTTCTGCAGTCTTCCTCTGCTCCATCAGGCTTTGGGCCTGCATGCTGTTCAGCTGGAGCTTCAGTCGGTCATTCTCCGTCTGAACGGCCTGTTTCTCCACCAATTGGGCCTTCAGGGTTGCCACATCCTGCTCCACCTCCCGACATCTACAACCCCCCCCCCCCCCACCCAAAAAAATAAGACAGAAATCAAATAACACAGAACATCAGTTAAACGAAGTGTAGCATTTTAGTATGGTGGTGGTATCTTTCTGCACTTTTCTGTTTTTAAGTTTAAAATAGTCATTTGTAAGTGTGTTTGTGTGGCCCAAACCTGTCCTGCAGGTTCTTCTTCATGCCTTCTGCTTCATCCAGTTTGCTCTGAGCCTGCTGCAGCTCTTTGTAGAGTGTCATCATCTGAGCCTTCAGATTCTCCACCTCAGAGGCCGCCTGAAATATTTGCAACAGTCGCACACAAAAAGTCACAAACTCGACGCAGGAAGGGAAAAGATTTTACCAATAATGCAGCTTTCAGCACAACAGATCTACTGTAATATATAAAAAAATGAAAAAAGAAACAAACCTTATCTTTTTTCGCAGAATCCTCTTTGTTCTCTGGCTCAGGTGTCTGGGTGAATTCCTCTACATTGGACTTTTTTTCTTCTAGCTTTCGAATTCTGTTGGATAATAGGTGAAACTAAATAATAAACGTATTATCCATAACATATTATGGAAACAGAACTGTGACTGGGTTTTTTTTTTATAGAGCAAAGACATAAGCAGACTGCTACAAATCTGTTGTTTCATTTTCAGAATAAAAACATTTAAAGCACTTTCACAGCTGAGAAATGTTTCCTTTTGTTGCTGTCTCGTACCTGGCCGTGCAGGTCTGCAGCTCACCCTGCAGCCTCTCGCTTTTCTCCGCCTCATTCCTCAGGGACTGCAGCAGCTGGCTAACCGTCACCTCCTCGTTGTCCATGCGTGATGCTGTCATGCTCGCATCCTGGCGTCGGCTGCGCTCTGCCCCCAACGCCTCGTTCACGCCATCGACCCCTCCATCCTGGGAGGAAAAAGAATACTAAAACACCAAGCTTCTCCTCCTGTTTGTGATTTCACCAAAATCAGGCTGAATATAAAAAAACGAGTGTTTGATGATGCTCTGTGCTACTCATTCGTCCTCACCGACACTTTGATGATCTCAATAAACGAATCATCCTGAGAATCGTGCTCTGCCTTGAGCTGTAGCTCAGAGTTCAAGGCCACCAGGTCGTTCTTCTCTGCCTGCAGCCGAGCGACCTGAGCACGCAGGGCCTCCAGCTCTGCACTCTGATTGGACGATGACATTACATAGCATAAATGCAGAAATGACTAAAGTTTCCGTAAATCTGCAGTGCAATATATGGGCAATATTATCAGCTTCACCTGCATTCCTCCCACAGCTCCTCCGATCTTCCCGGTCTCCTCCAGCCTCCTGCTCAGCTCCTGGTTTTGGAGGGTAAGTGCTTCCATGCGGCCACGGGCCTCCTCGAGCCGGCTCTCCAGGAAGTCCCGCTCTTCCTTCTGTTTTTCCCGCCACGCAGACAAACCTTCGAAGCGCTCCTTCATCGTCAGGTTGGTCTGACGGAGAGCCTCTGAGAGAGAATTAAAATAAATGTGCGTGTTACAAACTCACTCATTCCAACTATCACCAATTTTTCACTATTTGTCCTCTCCCTAACTGCTCTATCCTCGCTCATCACTGCTCTCACCTTTCAGGTCTCTGTTCTCCTGAATGAGGATGTTCATCTGCTGCAGGGTTTCCTCCAGTGTGCCGGGCTGATTGGCAGAGCGAGAGATGTCGCCGTTCATCACGGGGCCTCCAGACGCCATGATGCTGAGAGGAAGGACGTTTTGTCATGCTTTGTATATTATTTGTATATTAAACAATTGGAAACACTGGCAACAAATAAGTCATCAAGACAAGGTTGAGAACAAAGCCAAACAGTTACAGTCATGTGAAAAAGAAAGCACAGTCACTATACACATCGCTTTGGAGCTCACGGGTGGTTGCTTGCTGACATTCCTGGCTCTGGTTGCCTGGGTAGCATAAACTACCAGGTCATACGTCAATAAATATTATTCTTTACCCTCACTGGTAGTCACTTTGCTCACTTGGAAAATGAGAAACGTTTACCCCGGGGCCCACGTACTTCCCTTATCCGGCAGTTACTAGCTGGTATATTGTCTTTGGATACACAAGACCAAAGTGAAGATGTCTGGCCATAATGTACAACACTAAATTTGGTGTGACCCAAACACCAGCATATCAGCACAAACACCTAAAAGCAACTATCAAGCACAGTGGTGGATGGGTGATGATTTGGGTTCTCTCTA